>NW_008612094.1:0-6636 GCF_000691845.1 Merops nubicus | reverse complement strand
GCATTCCTGAGATGCCTTCCTCCTGGCACTGCTGCTAACAGCTTCAGGTTCACTGCTTGCCACCCCATTCCCCAGCTTTCCTCTTGCTGCGCCCTTGCATGCTGCCTGGGGTAGCAGAAGAGCAAAGCAAATGGTCATCTTTGCTTTCAAGAACACCAGCTTTGCACCATCACTGAGGATGTCACTGTGGAATCATGGCCAGGTAAAAAAATCTGTTTGTGTCTGTAGCTTTTTGAACCTTTTGAGCAGAGCCTGTTGCAACAGGACAAGGCATGATGGTTTCAAATTAAAAGAGTGGAGATTCAGACTAGAGAGAAGGGAGAAATTTTTGATGCTGAGGGTGGTGAGCCGCTGGCCCAGGTTGCCCAGAGAGGTGGTCGCTGCCCCATCCCTGGAGCCATTCCAGGTGAGGTTGGCCGGGGCTCTGAGCAACCTGCTCTAGGTGCAGATGTCCCTGCTCCCTGCAGGGGGGTTGGACTAGATGACCTTTAAAGGTCCCTTCCCACCCAAACCAGTCTGTGAGTCTATGATTCTTTATTTTTGAATCTGAGTATTGCTGAGTATGGGTTGGGTAGGCCCAGCCTCCTCTGTGCTTACACCACCCCCTTGAGTTTGGTGACTGGTGTTTTATGCCATTGTGATTGTCAGGAGGATCTAGCCTGTTGTGCTTTGGGGTTATGCAATCTTGTTAGTAATTTTCTGCTTCTGTCTTGCTGCAAATTATCAAATTAAAAGTCTGGAATAACGAAGTTGATAGATTTGGGAAAATTAAAAATACCCTTACAATTTGGCATATGTCAGATTAAGTGCAAAGTACTGTATATGCTATTAAAAATAGAGGTTGTTTCTTCGAGTTATTTCGAGAATATTCTCGATGGCTTGCATCAGATTTGCCCTTTATTTGACATCTTACTTTTTTTTTCCCCCCTGAAAAATAGCATAAAATAGAGTAACAGGGATTACGGATACTCTGTACCTCAATAATAATTATTGGCAATATAGTTTGCAACAATGTGGTACTTGGCTCATCAACTCAAGAGAAGAACCTAGAGGAGTTGACTGTGAATCTACGTGGGCCATCTCAAAGGCAGATTAGAGAGCCAGTTTAGATTGGATTAGATTTCCAATGCATAACATTTGAAGCTAAATCAAACTACTGAATTAATGAGTGTCTCATTTAGTGTGTGCCTACCTTAATGTTATTAATGTCCCCAAACCAGGACACCCCGTGGTATATTCTGGGCTTGAAGGACACTGTGCTGTTAGTCCCTTTCTTATGTACACTAAGGTTGGCCATGAAGACCCTCACTTCAAAGATGTATAACCAAAGGGGACCCACCAGCACAAGGCAAATTTCAGTAGTCTTGGAGTAACAACACCTCTGAAATGTGGGGAAAAAAACCAACTCCAATAATTAAGGCAAATGTCTCTGCTGTGGGTGCTTTAAGCATTAAAGCACCAGAGTTTTTGGGGCACAAGTACAGGACTAGACTTTCCCAAGTGTGGTGTGGTGCTGAGCCTAGCCCTGCTTGGCTCAGCTTCTCTTAAATTCCCTAGCCAAGGAGAAGTTCGTACCTTCAGCTCACCTAAGTGTTTGTTTTATACGCATTGAAAAGGCTGCAGAGATTATTTTGGCAACAAAACTGGCTGTTTTTTCTAAACAAAAAATCATTATCTTCTGAATCTTGCTAATTTCTGGAGCCAAGACACAACAACCTAGAAAACAAAGTAAGTGGCTTGCCCCTGCCTCCTTTAGCTCCAGACTCTGCTCCCAGCCACAGAAAGGTGGCTTGTGATCCTTATCAGAGTCCAGCCGCCATCCTGCTCGGGTGATATGCACTGAAATGAAAAAAACTTGGGTTTATTTATTAAAAGTTACATATTGTTTAACTAATTTTAAGCTATTTAGTGTCTGAGGGCAAAAGGTCCTTCAACATGAACTTTGTGATACATGCTAAAGGATGTCCCTGGATCCAGAGATCACAGCCTCTTTCTGGTTGGAAGATACCTTCAAGATCAAGTCCCCCCTGATTCTGTTTGCTGCTTGCACAAACCATTGAAAAATCTTTGCTACACTGGAATCTGACAGTGCATTTGCTAATTCCTCTCCTCTCCTCTTTTTTTTTTTTTTTTTTTCCTTCTCCTTTTAGACTGGGACCAGGGAAGCCTTGAAGTATGCCCCAGATTTATTCTTCATATTAAATTGATGGCTAGTCCCCAGGATTGTTTCCATTCTGTCCTCATCTGAGTTGTTCACACACATGGTGCACCAAAAGCACAGCCATGCATCACCTCTTTGGGCTGGTTTTGTCACAAAAGGACCTTTCACGTGCAGGGGATCTTTTCTCCTTAGAGGATGCTGAGATTGAAGGAAGCCTCTCAGAAGCTCTTGAACAAATAAGAATAATTAGTTCATCTGCAGTAAGTGAAACACTGTCCTTAATATGTTTTCATGAGATGAAATGTATTCTATAAATATTAAAGCCAGGGACATACACGATTTAAATTTCCAAAAACCTTAAATATGATGAGCAAAGTGTAAGATTTAAAAATGTGGTAACCAAATCCAGTTTCCTTTAAAAATATTTCAAGTTCATCTTTATCATCATTTTATTAAATAGTTATTTAAGACATTAAAAATTAACAGGAGGTTACAGGTACCCTGTATGGATAGTGTGTATTCTGCTTGCAGCAGAAAGTGTTCTGAATGATGAATTTTGGTAAGCTCTAAAAGTTCTGTCCAAAAACATAAAAAAAGATCTTTATCCTTCCTGCTTCCAGTCTGTTGAAGAGAAAGGCAAATCTTTTTTCAGCCTTAGGATGTTCAAATAGCACCATGTACATGTTTCACAACTGCACTTCTCCGACATTTCATGCAGTGTGTGATTTTTAGAAACCAGTGTTGGCAACATGTAAACCTCTGACTCTCAGGGTGTGATCCCAGCACTGCTGGCTGCAAGAAGAACAGACGCAGCCACTCTACATTGGCTCTTCTCTTGGTCACTCCTCTGACAGCAGTTACATCTGCACAGTCTTTCAGAACATTAATTGAATTATTTTGGCCATTGCATCTGCTGTTTGTGATACACTTTGACTCACCACACTGCATATTATCAGGAATTTCACACAAATTCCTCCTAATGTACTTTTTGAGAGGAAACGCCTGAATTTGCTACAAAATGTTGGTGCAAGCCCCGAGTCTGCATGAAGCCATCCCCACCTCCGAGCTGCTCGGCGGGTTCCCAGCAGAGGGCTCTGGAGCCCGCGACCTGCTCCAGCACTGCCTGGTCCTGCCATCTGAGCAGGCTGGGTTTGCCCCGTGGGTTTTGCCCAAATGTGAAGAGTTTTGCAGCAGGGCAATCAGCACCCCTTTGCTCTCCACGTCCATGCACAGCCAGTGGCCATGGCTCACACTGGTGGTTTGTTCTCGTGCTGTACCAGTCAGTGGCTCTTAACTTGTTCACCTCTTTATCAATAGCTTACCTTAACAAAAAAGCAAAGTATTAGAGCTTGGGTTTTTTTTTGTTTGTTTTTTTTTTTTTCATTAAGTGCATGGATTTTCCCAAGCTTGTAGAGTGCTGGTTGTGAATAAAGGCAGAGAACTGTTCTGAGATAGGCCCAAGTGTCGTGGCTGCTGCCTGTGATACTCTGTCATACCATGCTGCAACACAGCAGGGCCCCCAGAGCTAACTCTGGAGCTCCACTTCTGCAAGCTAGTGCTGAACTTGGCTCCTGCCCTTTAAAAATATCCCTACTTCCACAAAACCAATGAGTTTTGGTTAATATTTCAGCCCATCGTTCATCTTCATTACTTTCTAAGGTGGGACAGCCTAAAAAAAGCTTTTAGGGTTGGTGGTTGTGAGTTCTGAGTCTTTTAAGTCACAGCAAAGCTTTGCCATTACATATCCACATGGCACCTCTGCTGTGATTATGGGGGATTACAGGATTTTGTGATAAAGCCTATTTAATTAACTTAAACATTGCTACTAATTGAAACTGGCTGTTTACATCAGGGACTTGACACAATGTGAAATACCAGGGAGCCTGCGTTTGGCTGTGTGTATTGTGGATATAAAAATTCCAGCTTCAGTTTTAGGATGGTTATCCTAAAAGAATAAAGATTTTATCCTAATTTCTTTTATCCGAGAAGAAGAGGCCTGAGGCAGTGGTTCTAAGGTGTGTGGCTGCAACCCCTGGCCAAGAAGGCCATGCTTCAGGACAGGCTACTAAAACATCTGATAACATAATCCATACCTTGACTGTAATGAGAGTTAAGACCTAAACCAGTGAATTGTCTGTGGATGACTAGCTTCATAGAATAGTTTGGGTTGGAAGGGACCTTAAAGATCATTTAGTTCCAACCCAATTCCTGCATTCAATCATGTTAAACATTCGTTGTAAAGATGGAAGTGAGAAAACAGGCACTGGACAGTTACCAGAACTTCATGTCTTCAGGTTACTTTTGTAGGGCCCTTGAAAAGGATGGGCATTCATTGGCAAACGTCTTTTCGTTTGAACCAGGACTACCAGACCAATGATAACGACCAGGCTGTGGTGGAAATCTGCATCACTCGCATCACCACGGCCATCAGGGAGACGGCGTCCATCGAAAAGCACGGGCAAGCCCTCGTGGCTCTCTGGGAGTCGTGCCTAGAGCACAACCTGAAGCCATCTGGAAAAGATGAGGACACGCCACACGCAAAAATTGCCTCCGACATCATGAGCTGTATCCTGCAGGTAAGACTGAGCTGAAAGCAAAGGAGGATAATGAATCTGTTGGCTCTTCCATTGTATCTTTTAAAATTGTACTTTGTTGTACTTTACATTTTATGAGGGTGCACAGCAGTCGTTGCCACTGTTTAAAACCAGGAATATGATCCCACATATTAATGTATATTATTACATATAAATGGCACCTATTGCAGTGAATCAAAAGTTTTGGAAGCTTCCTTATCTTTAGAAGTGTCTTGACTGTTTTGTGCCAGATTTCATTAATTCTAAGTATTTGCATTTCGTGTAAGTATTGAAGTGAGCGACACAGGGCTACAGTCTTCTCTGGTTCCTGAAAGATTGATTTGAAAGCAGTTACTATCAGGGAAGAGGTTACTCTTTCAAATAATTCTGAAAGGCAGTAAAATGCTAAAGACACTGCAATGATGTGAAATTTAAGTCATCAGATATGCTGTCAGTAAAGAAGATCTCCCTTAAAGTTTTGATTGTAAAAGCTGAGTCTAGATACAGCACCGAAAACCGACTTCTGAATTAAAGCCCGCTTGCAGCTACTCTAAAACAGAGGGTTAGAAACAAGTTATGCTTTGGCCAGTGTGTTCCAGAGCATTGTAATAATTTCTTTGAATGTTTTACTAAATGTTAGAGGCAGAAACAGTAGGATGCAAAAGGTATTTAGGTCCCCAAAACATTTGCTAGAAGAACAGCTGAAATTTAGTCTGATTTGAACTTAATAAAAAGAGGATAACAGACTGGAGAGACCCACAGAGAATCCTATGTGCAAGGTTTTCTAACTGGGAGCAGAAATCATGGTTGTTTCCAGAGTTTCAGCTGTGGGTACAATTCACTGGGACCAGCTCCATGGCTGATGGAGAAACAGTTGCTATGAAATGCCTTTCAGTACAGACTGCTCTGGGCTGACGTTTGCACTACGTGTGCTCTTTCAGAGTCTCTTTCTTTACCTCTTAAATCAGATATAGGGGAGTTTTATTGTTCTTTCATTATAAAAATTCAAATTATGGAGGCACAAGTTTGTCACTGACCCATGGAAGGCACTGCTTATCCCCTAGTAGGATATATTGTTCCGTAAACTTATTGCGATTCCTCAGCTAGTTTGGCTGGAAGTGTTTCAAGTCCAAAAGAAACAGTCTCAGAAAAAAATAACATCAGTGCTGAATTTGCTTCAATTAAATTTGGCTTTACAGTCCTTTAGAAGGGTCAGTGCTGTTTACTCCCAAGTCTGTCACTCTGAAGACACACAAAAGTGTATTACAGCAGCATACAGATGAGGGACTTTACCTTGTAAGATCATATTTTCTCTTTGCAGTGCTTTAGTATTCTTCTGAAATATGAGTTCTAAAGTATGCCATGGCTTGCATAAGATTTCAGTCTGTGCTGTTGGCAGCTGTGCCTAACTTGAGCTAGCTCCGATCCAAAGGGTTTGGGGATTGCACTATGTTGCAGATGTTTTCAGGAAAGGAATTAATTGAAATGAAATGAGAAAGTTATAAAAAATATGTTTACCGCTCCCTGAAACGGCTATTATCAGCAAAATCCTTTGCATAAAAATAAAATAAAAGAAAAGAAGGCATAAAATGAGTTTTTATGCAATACGTGAGGGGTAGTTGAAGTAGTAATGAATATTTGACAGCTGGGTTGAATCTCACAGTGTGTTCCTGTTGATATTAGCAGCAGGGAGGTCTCCTAGGTTTGCAAACATCACTATATCATGTTATTGAAATCTGTTTTTCATTGTCACCTTCACATTTTCATCAGTGTGCATTCATCACCTGATACTTATAATGGAACAAACAAAACTCTTCTTCCATCTGAATTGAAACCTTTTCTTAACTAAGTATTTTATCTTTATTGTAGGAAAAATAAAATTCATAGAATCATAGAATCATA
>NW_008612093.1:0-818 GCF_000691845.1 Merops nubicus | reverse complement strand
GGCCACATCTTGAGGGCTGAGCTCCGGCTGTGAAGGAAGGGGATGGGGGCTTACCATGGTGGGTGGGGGGCACACAGCCCCACCCTGCCCCGAGCTGGGGGTCCAGCTCAGGAGCCCCCCAAGGACACAGGGTGCACGGCCTGAGTAGTGACAGTGAGTCCCCCCCCGCCCAGCCCGTTAGGTAGCTGCTCGTCCAGCATGGGGTCGGAGCTGCTAAAATCTCCCTCCTTGCCGTGGCAGAGGGCAGCTGGAAGGACAGTGGGGTGAGCAGGGCACCCTGCGATCGCCCACCCCCAGCACAGCCCTCCACGGGCCCAGGCTCACCGGGGACAATGCCGAAGACCTTGTGTGGGTCATCGCCACGCTTGGAGTGGTCCTCCAGCAGCTTGAACATGCGGGTGCTCGCCAGGGCGCAGCGGAAGTTGGTCTTCCACTTGGCGGGGTCCTCAGGGCACCCCTCATAGCGCCCACTCACCCTTGCCCAGGCCTGAGGGGTGGGGGGAGCTGAGCATGGGGCCTTGGCTCCATGAGGTTTCAGGGATGCCTGGTCTCCCCCCCACTCTCTTATTCCCACATCCCATCTACCTTGAGGCCTTGCACTTGCTGCTGGTCATCCCTCACATCCAGCCCACTCTGAAGACCTTGAGGTCATCACTGATCACCCCCATCCTACCCACCTTGAAGACCTCACGCTCGCCCCGGGTCAGCTCCCATTCCATCCAACCTGAAGACCTTGAGGCTGCTGTTGGTGACCCCTCCTCCCCCTTCATTCCACCCATCTTGAAGATGTCAGGTTGTTGTTGGTCACCCCCCATCCT
>NW_008612092.1:922-1175 GCF_000691845.1 Merops nubicus | reverse complement strand
AGGGGGGGAAATTTAGGGGAGTATGGGAGAAATTTGGGAGGTTTGGGGGAAATCTGGGGGGCTTCAAAGGAAATTTGGGGCAATTTCTGGGGCATCGGGGCAATTTCTGGACTTCGGGTGCAACTTTTGGGGCATTAGGGGCCATTTTTAGGGCATTAAGGGCAATTTTTGGGGTTTTGGGAGGCAATTTTGAGGCTTCTGGGGCAACTTTTTGGCTTTGGGGGCAATTTTGGGGGTTGGGGGCTAATTTTCT
>NW_008612092.1:528-858 GCF_000691845.1 Merops nubicus | reverse complement strand
GGCAATTTTTTGGGCATCGGGGCAACTTTTGGGACACTAGTGGCAATTTTTGTGCCACGAGGGCGATTTTTACACTCGACGGGGCAATTCTGGGGGCATTAGGGGCAATTTCTGAAGTACTGAGTGCCATTTTGGAGGCGCCGGGGGCAATTTTGGGCCATCGGTGACAACTTTCGGGTCATCGGCGACAACTTTTGGGGGGCACCGGGGCGATTTTGGTGCCACTGGGGCGATTTCGGTGGCACCGGGGCAACTTTTAGGACCTTGGGGCAATTTTCAAGCCTTCAAGTCCAACTTTCACCCTCTTAAATTCACCTTTTGGGGCAATTT
>NW_008612092.1:0-233 GCF_000691845.1 Merops nubicus | reverse complement strand
CCCACCCCTCCCCCCCCCCACCCCAAAAAGGACCTTCCGGTGACCCAGAGGAAGAGGAAGCCGTCGTCCTGCAGCACGGGGATGTTGAGGCGCCGCATCTCGTCGTCGGTGAGGGTGCCGTAGGGCAGCTCCATGTGGATGTCCCAGGGCGGGTCGGCCATCACCACCGCGAACTTCCCCAGGATGCTGACGTCCAGGTAGCGGATGTCGCAGCAGATCCACTGGGGAGGGGG
>NW_008612091.1:0-1352 GCF_000691845.1 Merops nubicus | reverse complement strand
CGGGCGGGCCGCGGCGGTGGGCGAGGAGCGAGCGCCGGCCGGCCCCAGACTCTTCCATCTGTGACCCCCCCCAAAATTTGAGGGTATCGAGCGCTCGAGGATCTCGGATTTGGGAGCGTCCCGAGGTTCTCAAACCCTTGCGGCGCTCCGGGAGCTGCGGTTTTTGAGGATCGCAAAGTTCCCAGGACCTCGCCCGCTGGAGGATCTCGAGGATCTGGGTTTTGAGGATCTTGAGGAGCTCGAGTTCTTGAGCGTCTTGAGGTTATCAAATCTTTGAGGAACTTGAGGATCTCGAGCGTTTGAGGATCTCCTATTTTGAGGGGTCTGAAGGATCTCATTTTGGAGGATCCGGGCATTTCCAAATCTTTGAGGACCTCAAGTTTTTGAGGATCTTGAGTTTTTGAGGGTCGCAAGGATCTCATTCTTGTGCTTGAGGATCTCAAGTTCTTGAGGATCTCGAAGTTCTCAAATCATCGAGGAACTCAAGGGTCTCAAGTTTTTGAGGATCTTGAGGATATCAGCTCTTTGAGGATCTCAAGTGGTCAAGGATCTTGAGGTACCCGGGTCGTTTGAGGGCCTCGGTGATATCAAATCTTTGGGGAACTTGAGTTTCTCAGGTCTTTGAGGATCTTGAAGATTTCACGCCTTTGAGGAACTCAAGGATTTCAAATCTTTGAGGAACTTGATCTCAGTCCTTTGAGGATCTTGACAGTGTCCAGTTTTTGAGGAACCAGGGATCTCATTTTCAAGGAACTCCAGGATCTCAAATCTTGGAGGAACTCCAGGTTCTCAAAGACCTTTGAAGACCCCGAGGTTCTCCACTTTCCGAGTCTCGGTGCGGCTCCCGTGTCGGAGAGCGCTGCCCTTGCGTCCGTCGCCATCTTGGCCGGGTCCCAGCGCCGGGTGCTGTCTTGGGGGGTCTGCTCCCCCCGTTCAGAGGCCGTGGGTGCTCCACGGGGGTCCCCGGCGTGTCTCAGAGCGCAGCCTCCAATGCTGCGGCTGCTTGGCTGCCAGGCCAGGCCTGGGATGATCCCAGGGGACACCTGGAGAGGTGACCCCTGACCCCCAGCCATCCCAAAAGCGGGAGGAGGCACCTGGGGTAATGCAGCCACAGGGCTGGCTTGGGACATCCGAGGCCTCTCCAGGAGGGGCTTGGTGGTGCCACCACCCGTGTTCCCAGTGGGGAACGTCCCGTCGGCATCGGGCTTTCCAGACGGGGCACCCCTAGAACCCCTTCGGTTCGGAGGGGTCTCTGCTTCTGCTTGGCCACGCGGCTCCTCAGGTTGTGGCCCGTCAGGTCTTGGCTCCCAGAGTCATCCCCGCGGGTGTAGGTAGGACGGAATTTGAAGAGT
>NW_008612090.1:11298-13677 GCF_000691845.1 Merops nubicus | reverse complement strand
CTGGGTGTAAGAGGCAGTGTGAGCCTGGGGATGCTGCCACGCTCCCAAAGTGTCAGTGTCCTGAGCAGAGGCTGGCAGCTCACGGGGCCCCGCCGGGCAACCGCTGACCCCGTTTCCCTCCGGTTCTGCCTCGTAGGCACCCTGACAAAAACAAGGACCCGGGAGCAGAAGACAAATTCATCCAGATCAGCAAGGCCTACGAGGTAACGTGCTCTGCTCGCCCCACTCCTGCTGTTGTTAAAGTGAACTGACCTTATTTTTCCACGGGGGGCTTTGTGCTTTTTCTCCACACGAGAACAGGTCCCTGTGGAGGTGGCCGCTGCTGAGCAGAGAAGTTTGGTCTTGTCTTTTCTCAGTGCAGTGCCACTGGATGTCACCAGCGTGGCCATTCTTGCAAATATTTTGCTACAGGTCTGTCCTGTGCTGGCTAAAAAGCCTCAGACGAGGGAGGAGGGGGCATTGGCTGAGCCCCACGCTGCTGGTTGGCTGTCTTGTCTGTGTCACACGTATTTTGGGGATGGTGTAGGTGACGTTAGTCACCACAGGGCTTTTAGTCACTGAAAATGACTCTTTGCATAAGTAGTTATTTCCACGTGGCTCCTGCCTGGCTCTCAAAATCAGCTCAGCTGCCCCAGTTTGTGGCAGCTGACCTGCTGCTTCCACAGCAAGCAACTTGAGCCCACAGAAATAAAGCAAATCCTCATCTCCTGGCCAAAAAAAAATGTGACTTCTCTGTAAAGCTTTTGGCAGTTTCTGCTGTGCTGAGAAAACCCTCGGTGTTTGAGCAGACGCCAGCAAAAGGCACTCCAGAAAAGGGCATTAACACTCAGGGAGCTGGTGGCTGCTGGTGTCAGAAATGGGAACAGCAGGTTTCGTTTACAGGTTCCTTTTTTGGGGGGCTTTGGCTTCTTTTTTTACATTTATTTACCAGAGCTAGCCTGGAGGCAGTGCTGGAATTCCCTTTTCCAGAGCGTTCCTCCCAACAACGTGGCTGCAGCACTCCCTCACAGCCCATCCTTACCCAGCTGCAGTTATTTATGAAGGGATTCTTGCCAGGGCAGTTGCCCCCTCACGATTTGGGGTGACCATTCTTCTATCCTCTGCTTCCCAGATCCTCTCCAACGAGGAGAAGAGGGCAAACTTCGACCGCTACGGAGAGGCCGGGGAGAGCCAGGGCTACTCTCAGCACCAGCCCCGCCAGTTCCACCACTTCCACGAGGGCTTCTATTTTGATGAGTCCTTCTTCCACTTCCCCTTCAATTCGGAGAGGCGAGACGCCTCTGATGAGAAGTATTTGCTCCATTTTTCCCACTACATCAACGAGATCCTGCCAGATAGCTTCAAGAAACCTTACCTCATTAAAATAACCTCGGACTGGTGCTTCAGCTGCATCCACATCGAGCCCGTGTGGAAGGAAGTTGTTCAGGAATTGGAGGTGCTGGGTAAGGAGGAGGTTGTTTAGGTCCAGTGAGGCTGCAGGGATGGCCTTTGGCTTTGGAGGACTGAGTTTAACCCATAGATTTCCTCAAGGATTTATCCTGATGCTTTCTAGTGTGTTTTTAACATTGGAATCGATGAGGATACGTGTTAGAAAGGGAAAAAATTCCAGCCCTGTAGCTCACAAGGACAAGATGCCTTTTCTCCTGTCCACGTGGCCAGCAGCTTAGTCCAGTGCTGCTGATAATAAACAGTGGTGTGGCCACGGGCTGATCACAGCACCACAAATTGAGGCCACCAGCCTAAGTGCTGTGTTCATCCTGCACTTGGATGGCTTTGAGAAGCCAAGATCCCAGCACAATCTGTCCTCTGCTTTAGGGCCTCTCCCATACAGAGGAGTTTTGAGACTTACAGAGCACATTTGGATGCCCAGGAGGTATTTTTTACATGCCCCTCTGCCCCCAGCTCCCTGGTTTTCCCTGCAGATGTTGTCTGCATGCACTTCCATAAAGACACAGACTCAACAGGCATCAGGAGACACAGGCAGAGCAGTCCCCACTTACTCAGGTTTTCCTCCTTGAGGTTTTGATGTAGCAGTGGGCAGAACAAAAGAGGGCAGCACGTTGTCTCCCTAAATAAAGCTGTGAGTTGTAGGTGTAATTTTCAAGGTGGAAAATACAGAGTTAGAGTCACAGAATTGGTTTGGTTGGAAGAGACCTTTAAGATCAGCAAGTCCAATTGTTAACCCAGCCCTGCCAGGTCCCCACTGCCCCGTGTCCCTCACACCACATCTCCACAGCTTGGAAACCCCTCCAGGGGTGGGGACTCCACCACTGCCCTGGGCAGCCTGGGACAGGTTTAGACAACCCTCTAGGAAAGATATTTTTCCAAATATCCAGCATCAGCCTCCCCTGGCTCCATTTGAGGCTCTTTCCTCTTGTC
>NW_008612090.1:0-11120 GCF_000691845.1 Merops nubicus | reverse complement strand
GTTCTCGTTGTCTTGCTACGCTCCAGTGGCCAGTTAGGAGAGACATCCCCATGAATAACTCCCAGGCAGGGGGCTGGGCAGGGGAGCGAGGTCTTCAACCCGAATTTCACGCTGTGAGTTTTGCCTCCTCAGCGAATCTCACCCCCAAACCTTCTCCCCTTCTTTCAGGAGTGGGCATTGGAGTGGTCCACGCCGGGTACGAGAGGCGCCTCGCCCACCACCTGGGTGCCCACAGCACCCCCACCCTGCTGGGGCTCATCAGTGGGAAGGTCACCTTCTTCCACAGCGCCGTGACGCGGGACAACCTGCGCCACTTCCTGGAGAACCTCCTCCCAGGGAGCCTCGTGGAGAAGGTAGGATCTGGTTGGGGTGTCACAGTGCTGCTCCTCGTGGGTTTTTAGCAGTTTTAGGGGCTAATCTGGTTCATTCAGCCCCCCCCCGAGCTGGTTTGTGTGGCTAAGGTGAGAAGAGGTGACTGCAGCTGGTGAGGTGAGGTGCTTGGAGAGCTGTAGTTGCAGCTCCAAAGCCCAGAGCTGTCAGAAGCAACAGTGACAGGGCTCCAGGTCACTTCTTGCACTGGGCTCATCCCACTGCTCTGTGGTTACACCAGCCCCTTCGTGTGCCTGCTGCTCACCTGGTTGTGACAACATACAAGGGCCACCCCTAGGTTTGGGATCTGTGATTGTGCCTTTCCTGCCTGCTGGATTTCACCTCCCTCCTCCTTTCTCAGGCTTTTATCCAGCAAATTAAGGAGCACTCCCTAACCTGTAGGTGTTGTCTAAAACACCCACACAGACATTCAGTGTGTGTTTCATCTGGTTTTCCTCAGACCTGTTCCTCAGACCTCAGCCAGCAGCCTGAGCCCTTTCAGAGTGATAAGTAAAACCTCCTACTAGATAAAAGCTTCCTGTGTTTTGGCCTGGCTCTGTTCTTTTTGGCACCACTCACCCCTCATTTCAGTGCAGGCCAGGTCTGATGGAGCTCAGGGGTGCCTGTTAACCCTTTGGCTTCCCATGATATGTGAATTGTACAACACCAATGAGTAATTATGAGAACAAAAGTGGCACCAGCTTTGTCTTGGAACAGCATTGACAGGGGGTGCAATAGCTATGAGGGCTGGTGGGGGCTCAAGACTGATGGTTTTAATTCATCTCCTGTATCCACAAAGCACAGATCAGGCAGATCTCTTGGAAAGACAACCCCACCATCCACTTTTGGTAACACCTGGACAGCTTTTGTGGGCTGAGTTCTCACTGAGACAGCTAATCACAGAGCATTGCCTGTGTCTGACAGCTCAGAGGTTCAACTAATGCACTGATTCTGTTTAAAGATTACAGATAAAAACTACATCAGCTTTCTCTCCAACTGGAAGAAGGAAAACAAGCCCCACGTCCTTCTGTTTGATCATATGCCAGTTGTGCCATTACTGTACAAGGTAATGTGATTTCTGTCACTGTGTTGTTGGCTTGCTGACACATCCAGCTGTCCCAAAGAAAATGTGCTGCTGCTGTTTGCAGAGGGGCATTGATGCCTCTGAACACTATTGACTGGTTCTAGGAGAGGAGTTAGAGGCCAGAAGATGATGAGGGCCCTGGAGCATCTCTGTGCCAGGACAGGCTGAGAGTCTTGGGGCTGTGCAGCAAGGGGAAGAGAAGCCTCAGAGGGGATCTGATCAATGCTCCCAAGGGGCAAGAGGCTGGGGCCAGACTCTGGTCAGTGGTGCCCAGGGACAGGACAAGGGGCAACGGGCACCAACTGGAACCCAGGAGGTGCCACCTGAGCAGGAGGAGAAACTTCTTTGGGGTGAGGGTGCAGAGCCTGGAGCAGCTGCCCAGAGAGGCTGTGGAGTCTCCTGCTCTGGAGAGATCCCAAACCCTCCTGGCTGTGACCCTGGGCACCCTGCTGTGGGTGAGCTGCTGGAGCAGGGGGTTGGAGGAGATGATCCCAGAGCTCCCTTCCAGCCCCCACCACGCTGGGACTCTAAGTGCAGAGTGGTTGGTGGATGTGGAGGTGCAGGTGGGTTTCAGAGGCAGCAGCAGCAGCAGAGGCTGGTACAAACTCTTACTATAACCAGAGATTTTTGTGGCACATGTAACTTGGGTTCCTGGAGAGGCCTTTTCCTAACAAACCCAGTGCCAGGCTGTCAAACAAAACCGTGGCCCCGCTGAGGCTCCCGCTCCAATGACTGAGAACACAAACTGCAGCTCTTACCTCTTGTAGCACGTGCCCAGTGTCATTTCAACGAGGGGAGGTGTTCTGTGAGGGAAGTCACCCCAGGCATGGGGGGAGGAAATGCTGCTGGCTGTAACCAGGCTGGTGCTCTCTTCCCACCCAGCTGACAGCCTTCGCCTACCGGGATTACTTGTCCTTCGGTTACGTGTACGTCGGGCTCCGAGGCACTGAGGAGTTGTCCCGTCAGTACAACATCAATGTCTATACTCCCACCATGATGATCTTCAAGGAGCACATCGACAAGCCCGCGGATGTTGTGCAGGTGTTGCTGGGGGTCCCTCCCCAGAGGCTGTGGGAGGGTTTTCTGGCCGAGGTTGCGGGGAGGGGTTGGTCCGTGTCGTGTATCGGAGCAAAGAACGTGTGTCCTTGGCAGAAATTTGGGCTTCAGCAGGGGCAGAGAGCAACTAGGAGGGAGGAAGCTCAGCAGGGTTCAGCCGTGGTGTGTGACCTTTTGAGGAGGGTGGCTGCAGGTAGCTTCTCAGCCTCAGGGCCTCAAAACCTCTTGGCTGATTTCAGCGAGGACTGGCAGCCTTCTGACAAGAACATTCCCACAGCTTTGCTGTCATCCTGCTCTGTCCCAGCCTCTCACTTTCTCTCTCCTCACCAGGCACGAGAGATGAAGCAGCAGCTCATTGATGACTTCCTTTCCCAAAACAAGTTCCTCCTGGTGGCCAGGCTCACCAACCAGCGGCTGTTCCAGGAGCTGTGTCCCGTGAAGAAGTCCCACCGCCAGCGAAAGTAAGGCCCCAGGGGTGACCTGTCCCCAGGGCTCTGGGGCTGCCCCTAAAGCCTCCTCGTGCTTGATCCTGAGGGAGAAGGGAAACAGCTGCACTGGATCCTGGTGTCCACATCACTGGAGAGGTTTCTGGCTCTTCAGGATCGTTCTGGCTGGTGGAAAGGGGGCGTTCGTTTCCTCTCACCTCCAGAACCTGATTCTCCCTCTCGTTGTGTTGCCCAGGCACTGCGTGGTCCTGCTCACTGGAGAAGGTGAGAAGTTTGCTGAAGCTTACGAGACGTTTTTGACTTTTGCTGTGGCCAACACAAAGGACACCCTGAAGTTTGTGCACATCTACAGCGACCGGCAGCCGGAGTTTGCGGACGCCTTGCTGATGGATGAGGAGAAGTACCGAGGGAAATCAGCTGTGAGGGTTTCCTTTTTTTCCCCCCCCATTTCTTTCCCCCTGCCTTGATCTGACACCTAATCCTGATGAATTTGAAGCTAAACATGTGGTCTGGTCAAAAGCACCTTTCTCTCTGACATCTTGTGATGCTTTGGGCTTCTCCAGGTGGTGATTCTGGAGAGACGCAACAACGCGGGGAAGGTCGCCTATAAAACCCTGGAGGAGGCCTGGCAAGGCAGCAAAGAGGACAACTTCATCCTCCTGGACCTCCTGGACCAGCTGAGGACAGATCCTGGCCTGCTCTCTTCAGAGACAGTCGTGGCAGACCTGAACGACGAGCTGGCTCCCGTAAGCACGTGGCCTTTCCAGCTGCCTACCCGCCACGTCACGGGTCCAGACAGTCCCATCGTGGTCACTCACGGGCATTATTTATATTTTAAAATACCCAGGCAAGACTCTTGGAGCTTTTCTTACTCCTGGAAGGAAGCTCAGGGCGTGCTCCAAAGCAGATCCAGCCCAGGGTTCTGTTGGAGGGCTGGGAGTCCCACCAGGGCTCGGGATGGTTGTGATTTGGTTTTTTCTCTGTTCTTTTCAAACAGATGTTCCTTATCCGATGGCTCTACTCTGTGCTGGACTATGTCTCTGACTGCTGGGACAGCTTGTTTCACAGTAACTGGTATGGATGGGGTGTTAATGAGCCTCCACAGGGAGCAGGATTGCTTTTGTCTGGTTCAGGTGTAGAGTAAAACCAGGTTCTTACTACAAGGAATCAAGATATCAAAACCCATAGAGATTTAGGTGACAAGTGATGATACCACAGGGACATCAGAGTGACAGTGGCCTCGAGGCTGAGCGTGGCCATCCCAGCCCTGAAAACACACATCCATTGCTGGCTTTCACCATTCCACCATCACCTTATTTTAACACAGACTCATTTTTACCCTCCTCCTTTTGGGTGGGAGCAGGACAGCGCTCAGAATCTCAATCCCCATTAAGACCTGACTCTCTGCTGTTAGGTGAGGTAGACAGGAACTGAAATTGAGGCAGAAGCTGCAACTCACAGGCCTGATGGCTCTTTGCCCATCTTCCCCTCAGGAGAGAAATGATGCCACTGCTGTCCCTGCTCTTCTCTGCCCTCTTCATCCTCTTCGGCACCGTTATCGTCCAGGCTTTCAGGTGAGTGTTCAGGCTTTCCTGCCAAAACCTCCCAAGGGGTGTCACAGTCCAGAAAACACCACCTCAGTGCAGTCTGGTGCCTTAAACACACACGAGATCATCTTCCTTTGCAGTGATTCCAGTGACACGAGGGACTCTCCCCCCTCTGAGAAGGAGGAAACCGCCGCAAAGACCGGGAAGAACGACACGAGCTTCAGCAAAGAGAGTAACAGGTTCCCTCTCTGATTCCTCCAGAGACATTTGGCATTGAAACGTTGCTTGGGGAGCATCTCTGCAGAGTGAGGGCACGCAGAGAGCATGAGGGGTCAGCAGAGAAGTGCATGAAGAGCTCCCATCAGAATCACCAAGTCCAACCCTTCCCCCAGCACTGCCAGGTCCCCACTGCCCCGTGTCCCTCACCCCACATCTCCACAGCTTGGGAACCCCTCCAGGGGTGGGGACTCCACCACTGCCCTGGGCAGGAGGAGTGTTCAGACAGGAGCCAGGGGTGCACAGACTTGGTCCTAAAGTGATTCCCACCAAATTTATCCCAGACAGGATCCTCAGGGGACAGGTAAAGCTCTGACTGACGTGTTGAGGAAGATCCAAGTCTGGGTTGCACCCATTAAACTGACTTTAGCTACAGTGTGCAGGGAGGGAATGAGCTCATGGATTCTCCATCCTCAGTGTCTCTCATTCTCCCCCTCTCACTCAACTCCTGTTTTGTTGCAGCAGGGTTCCCAAAAAGGGCTTTGTGGAGGTGACTGAGCTAACAGACATCAACTACAACAGCAACCTGGTGCGCCTGAGGCCGGGTCACATGAACGTGGTCTTGATCCTGTCCAACTCCACCAAAACTCTCCTCCTCCAGAAGTTTGCCCTGGAAGTCTACACGTTCACAGGGTAAGCTGGGGCCTTCTCCCAGGTTTTGGTGACTGTTTTAACAATTTGTGTGATGCTGCTCTGATGCCAAGTTAGGAGCAGTGATGGCTCAGTTGCCAGGAGAGAACACTTGGCAAGCAAAGCAGCCTCTGCACTCATAGAATCCCAAAATCCCAGCATGGTGGGGGCTGGAAGGGACCTCTGGGATCATCTCATCCCACCCCCTGCTCCAGCAGCTCACCCACAGCAGGATGCCCAGGGTCACAGCCAGGCAGGTTTGGGATCTCTCCAGTTTGGAGCCCCCACAGCCTCTCTGGGCAGCTGCTCCAGGCTCTGCCCCCTCACACCAAAGCAGTTTCTCCTCCTGCTCAGGTGGCACCTCCTGGGTTCCAGTTGGTGCCCGTTGCCCCTTGTCCTGTCCCTGGGCACCACTGACCAGAGTCTGGCCCCATCTTCTTGACCACCACAGACCCTTTATCTCTTGCTCAGCACTGATCAGATCCCCTCTGAGTCTTCTCTATGCTCAGCAGCCCCAGGGCTCACATGAGATGCTCCAGGCCCCTCAGCAGCTTCACAGCATCCACTGGACCCTCTCCAGTAGTTCCTTGTTTCTCATGAACTGTGGGGGTCCGACCTGCCTCAGTGGGGCAGAGCTGAGGGGCAGGAGAACCTCCCTGGGAGTGTCGATGTGCCACCAAAACCCGAGTGGCCTTTCCCAGCCACGCTCGGTGACAGTGGCCGGGCAGGTCTGGTCCTGCTGCTGCTTTGGCCTTGCCCACATTTCAACAAACAGCAAACCCAGTGGTGCTGGACACCCTGGGGTGGCACCAGAGCTGAACTGGGCTGGAGGAGGAGCTGTGGTGACACAGCTTTGTGCCTGCCCTTCTTTACAAACACTTACTCCTCCAGCGGGAGCCTGGCTGGACTGGGACAACGCACTGATCCCACTTCTCTGCTCTTCCCCCAGGAGCAGCTCTCTCCACTTCTCCTTCCTCAGCCTGGACAAGCACCGAGAGTGGCTGGAGTACCTGCTGGAGTTTGCCCAAGATGCTGCCCCTATCCCCAACCAGTATGACAAGCACTTCCTGGAGCGTGACTACACGGGCTACGTCCTGGCCCTCAACGGCCACAAGAAATACTTCTGCCTCTTCAAGCCCCACAGATCTGGGGACGAGGGGGGATCCCTGGGGTCCTGTGAGGATTACGATTCCTCTCTCCACACAGAAGCCAGAGGGAAACCCTCCTGCAGCCCAGGCTCTAGATCCATTAAAAACAAATTACACAAATTGTCCTTCTGGATGGAGCGGCTCCTCGAGGGTTCCTTGCAGAGGTTCTATATCCCCTCCTGGCCCTCCCTAGACTGAGGGATTTTAAAGAGGTTCTAATGGACAAACTTTTGATGGAGGTGACAAGGGACAGCTCTTCCCAGGAGCACGCAGGTGAGCGTGAGGAAGGGGCTGGAGGTTTTCCATGGACTTTCCCAGAGCTGGTAACCAGACAACATCCCCCCACGGCCGGGGCCGCCGAACTCCCTCCACCTCCTCCTCGTGTGCCTGGACACCGTGCCACCAGAGAGCCTTCCAGGCCGTTTTTCCCTCCTCTCCTTGCTGCCTCTGCTTCACGAGTCACTCCTGCTCCCTCTCTAGTTTTACCTCAGCTGAAGGAAAACAACAAAACCAAAAACCCCTGACTCCTCTGCCGCGGCACCCGGCGCAGGTCGGGTCGTGGTTCTGTCTCCTCTCCCCCGTGTGCTTAGCCCGTGGTGCATGGTGTAACACTGGCAAGACCCTGCAGACCCTCCCAGAGGCCTCCTCCCACCAGGCAGTGATGTTTTTCTGGCCTTCCCCCATGGTAAGTGACCTGGAGCGTGGTTGGGAGCATGCCCTGGTAGCCAGCCTGCAGCTGGGGCTCCCCTGGGCTGCAGCTTCAGGGCTGATCTGAATGTTTCATGCTCCTCGTCTCCTAGCCCCACGTGCAGCTTCCCTAGCCAGGGGGGGAGGGGGCTTTTTGCACGGCCATCAACACCATGGAGGTGTCCAGCCACTGAAATGTCACACGGATTATTTTTCCCCCCTCCCCCTGATGCCTTTCTCTGCTTCTGTCGAGTTTAGACGATGTATCCTCGAGCCATAACTTTGTGTCTCAGGCTGTAGGCGTGAGCTGCTGTGAGCCACTAGCTGTGTCAGAGAAACTCTTCCTAGCTGCTAGGGAGCCGGGCCGGGCTCCTCCCAAACTCCTGTAGTACAAACCAGCCTTTCTTTGTGTCAAGGAACCGAACTCTTGGGTGATTGTACTCTTGAAAACCTCGCCCCAGAGGTGCTGTGTGGTCGGAGCGTTGCGACGTGTGAAGTCCCCTTTGGTTCAGCCCTGCCTTTAAGAGCCTTGTTTTCAGCCTCTCGCTCATTTCCCTCTCTCCACACCCAGGCTGCTGCTTTGGCTTCTCTTTGGTCACGTTGGGTTTTTTGGTTTTTCCATCGTTTTGAACTCTCAGGTCTGTGTGAGGCCCTTGGCAAGGCGGAGGGAAGGTGAGCAGCACTCTCAGGGCTGCTTTCCCCTCCTCAGAGCTCCAGGGATCCTTTCCTGAAATCCTGTGGGCCTCCTTCTTCATCAGGGATGATGCTGATCTCTGAGCTAGCTGCTCAGGCCCTAAAAAAAAGAGTCATTTCCCTGCTGATAGAACCTGGCTGCTCCCAAGCCCTCAGCTTGCTGCCTTCCTCCCTGCCCTGGGAGCAGAGTGGCAGCCTTTGGCCACCACAGGGGCCTCAGCCACCATCTGGAGGTACTTCCAAATAAAGGCTGATGCTACCAACTGGCCCCGTGGGAGGTTCCTTCATTTTAGCTCAGCAGAACCTGGGCTGCAGCTTGAACGAGGCCCTAAAGCAGAGGGGGAGGAAGGAAGGAAGGTGAGGAAGGGAGGTGAGGGCTCCTCCCTGCCAGGGAGCACACACAGTGCTGGGACAGGGCAGGAGGGGAGTGAGATTTCCCCCTTTCCCTTGGGCTGGGGCAGTTCTGTGCTTTTCCTGCAGCTCCCAGGCAGGACAGGGTGAGGAGAGGCTCTGCCTAACTTCTTCAACGTTCAAATCCTCTCGGGGTCTCTGCTGTCTCTTCAGCTGGTCAGAAACCAGGAGGAAAACCCTCAACCCAAGAAAAAAGGGCTTGGTGGTGCTCCAGGGAGGGGCTGCAGCCCTGCCCTGAGAAGCAGCAGCCTCCTGGCCTGGGGATGGAGCTCTGCTGCCTGCCAGCAGGGACCTGTCCCTTTCCTGTCTAGCACAGCTCCCTCCCCTCTGGGAGCAGGTTTTGGGGGGCACACTGGCAGCAGTGCCCCCCAGCTCCTGTGCCCTCACCCAACACCCTGTGGGTCTCTTCTTCCACGGGCAGCTGCCCCAGGCCCTCGTGGAGCTGGTGAGGGTCTGTCCAAGGCCCTTGCTCCTGCTCAGGGGCTGATTTGATCCAAAATCTCTCTGCCCTCTCCCAGCAGCTGCGAGCTGTCCCCCCACCTCGATGATTTTCCCTCCCCAGCCTGTATCTGGGGCTGTGCAGAGGGTCTCTTGCCCACGTGGCACCTCCTGACCCCACCGTGGAGGGAAATCCCTTCCTGCTGCACTCTCCTCCTCCAGCCCCAGCAGCCACCCCCCCAAAACCTGCCAGGAACGAGTCCCCCAGCGCAGCCTGAGAAGTAGGACTGAAAACTAGGGTCATATTTTGCACTTTTGATACCGGGGAGTTGGGGAGGGGGGGAATTAACTTATTTAGCAAACTTCTCTTTGGTTGTTTTTCCTTTTTTTTGTTTCTTTTTTTGGTGTTTGTGACCAGGCACTGATGTCATTTCAGTTGAAGAGGATTCTAGATTCGCAACCGAAATAAACTATTTTACTGTGTGAGGAGGTGGCTCCTTGTGTCCGTGTCCAGAGCTCCAGGGCAGCCCCACGGTGCCAGGAGCAGCCTGGTTACCCCAGCAGGGCATGGAGACCCGTGTCCAGGTTGGGCCAAGGAGGACTTGCCCTGGCTGAAGCTGTGCTGGCTGCCTCCAGTCCCCTCCCTGCCCTCCAGGGGCCTCGGCAGAGCTGCTGGGAGGAGCTGCTTGTGGGCTCAGAGGTGAGGCTGGTGGGTCTGTGGTCCCCAGGGTCCCTCTGCCCAGTCCCTGGGGACCTCAGGTGACTGACAGGACTTTGCAAGTACCACGGAGGGTTCACGAGGTTCCTCAGGGGGTCTCCAACGTGATCTTCTCTCTCATGGGAGGGATTTTGCTGCCCCGGTGCCCAGCCTATGGTCCATCCCCTCCAGGTCCACCCAGGTGCTGTCCCCACCCCTCCTGGCAGGCTCAGGTCCCCTCCTTCCCCTCCACAGGTCCCCTCCTTTCCCCCCCAGGGCAGCTCCTCCTCTGCCCCCCTGGCTGGGCATTGCCCTCCTCTCCTCCCCTCCCCTCCCAGTCCCCACTGTGGGCAGGACTGGGCTGAGCTGGGTCTCTGAGGGCACTGTGCAGGCTTTGGTGGGGAGGGGCTGGCACACGGGGTCCTGACCAGCCCTTCTTCCCCAGGACCTGCCCAGGGATGTCCTGCCAGGCCCAGGCTGCTGAGCCCTGCTGGGAACAGGCCCCTGGCATCTCCATTTGGCATCTCCAGGAGGTCTCAGTGCTCCACCAAGCACAGCTAGAGAACCCCAAATCTCTTTAGCTGGAGGTCCAGAGGGGAGGGCAGAGACCTCCTGCCCACCAGGTCTGCTCCTGGAGGTTTGCTGTGGTCTCTGAGACCCCTCCTGTCCCCCCAGGTCCAGGCCCATGAGCTGGGAGGGAACAGGGGCTGTGCATGGTGCTGTGGAGGCCCTCGCAGAAGAGGGACAGTGTATGTGGGGTGCAAAAGCCCCAGAGGAACCCCCCCCAGTCCCCATCTGCCCCTGTGGTGCCTGGGGATGTCTCCCCAGGGAGCAGCCTGGGCTACGAGCCCTCTGCAGGCAGGTGCCCCAGCCCAGCAGGGACCTTGGGGCAGGAGCTGGGCAACCAGGAGGGTCCCTGGGGTAGCCAGGGGTGGGGTGAGGAGGTGGAGCCTGACAGAGAGGTGGAACCGAGGAACCCATGGGATGAAACTTTTTACTGGGGACAGATTTTGGCCCCGGGGGGGGATTCCAGCCAGGAAAGAGGAGTCAAAACCTCCTCGTTGCCTTTGCAGGCAAACTCCAAACAGCAGCTCAACGGGCTGCTCCCTTCCACCTGCTCTCTGCGGCCACAAAATTCCCTTTTCTTGCATTTTTCCTCCTTCCCAAGCCCGTGCCTGGGGAAGAGGACAGGGAGAGCCTGGGCTGAGGGTGGAGCTGAGCTGCCCTCACATCGTCTTCACTCCCGGGAGGACACAGAGCATCTCAAACAGCAGGTTTGCCCCCAGGAGGGCCGTGTTACCTAGAAAAAAAGACCAAAAAAGCAGGAAAAAACAAGCCAGGATGTCCAAGCAGGCAGTGAGCTGCCTCTGCCAGGCACACCCGACCTCCTCCCAACCACCTCTGGACTCACCAGAGACGTCGTACATGGGGGCAACCTCCACGAGGTCACAGCCCACCAGGTTCAGTCCTTTGCAGCCACGAATGATCTCCAAAGCCTAGGGGGGAAAAAAGAGAAACAAGGAGATTTGGGAGGAAGAAACACATCTGGCCTCACTGGGAGCTTGCTGATGATACCAAGCTAGGGGGTGTGGTGGACAGAGGGATGGGAGGGCGTCCAGAGGGACCTGGACAGGCTGG
>NW_008612089.1:0-19575 GCF_000691845.1 Merops nubicus | reverse complement strand
CCAGTCGCCTCCTGTCAGCCCGGCCGCGGCCCCGGCCAGAGCCCCTCCCTCTCGAAGGGCCGCAGGTTTGGGCATCGCCCCTCGCCGGAGGTGGAGGAGGCGCTGCCACGTGCGGAGCCGGGCGGAGGAAAGGCGTTGCTTTGGGTGAGCTCCGCCGGCTGGGTTTTAGGAAGCAGCGGTTGGGAAATTACAGAAACGGGCGTCGGGACAGGGTGGGCGTTGGAGAGAACTCTCGCGCGTCCCCAGAGGCAGCAAGAAGCTCAGGGAACTGGCAGGCTTCCTTCACCCTGACCTCATCCATCTTTCTAGGGGCTCCCACTAAGCCGAGTTGATGAGAGGCTGGTGCCCCAGCTTGCCGTGCTACATGTTTTCCCAGGAGCAGCTTCTGGGCACTGGTGGCCAGCTTTCCCCACACTGACAGCTCTGGTAGATGATCTGATTTCACAGAGGGCGCCCTGCACAGTCCCCTGTCAGACTCGGTGCCTGGCGTTAGGAACCCAGGAATCAGAAAAGACTTTGGAGTGGGTCATAAGGGAAACTCGATGAACTCCAGCAAAATCCATGCATGTTCATTTCTGCCATGAAGTGTTTGTACTGAAGGTGAGATACAGTTAACGTTGCAGATTAGAGTTTATGACAGCTTTAACCAATTTTAAATTGGCTGGTGTTCAACATGGGTATTCTGCAGACCTAGAGGTCAGTCTTGCCGTGGGTTGTATTGTGTGGGGCATCACTAATGCAACTTATCCAGCTATAGTAAGTACAGGAATAACAAGCTAAGAGCAGAGCTGTTGCAGTAAGAGATTATAACAGATACTTCTCAAATTGGTGAATTAGATTTAGGAGCTTAATGGTTAGAGCAGATCTGTCAAGTTCAGCTAAGGAAAGAGGTGCCACTCAAGTATGTTCACAAGGAGATACAGCAGCGTTTTGGCGAGCTGACCACATTTCCTCCTATTGCAATAGGCCAGATCCTTCCTGAAAGCTTTTACTGCATCTGGTTTTGGTCTGTGTGTGCCCTGGAGTAAGCAGCATTATTCTTGCAGGGACACCAAGAAGCTCTCTCCCATTGGCTCAGATCATTGACCAAGCTTGTCCAGAGGCAGAAGCTTTACAAGGATGCTGGAGTTGTAAGTTCTGGGTTCCTTCTTCCTGTAGCGACATTTACACAAAGCTGTTTCTGCATAGCCAGTATTTAAAACTGAGTCTTTTATTCATCAAAAGCATCTTAAACCACACAGCTTAGGAAGATGTTTAAATCCACATCTTTTATTTCAACATAGTTAGTAGGCCTTCTAGATTACAAAACCTAAAGTAAGTAGCACGTATACCCAAAACAATTGAAAGAACTTAGATTGTAATTAAGCAACTTGAATTGCACAAGCTGGATTACCATCAATTTCTAATAATCAAGTCAATTTAAAGGTGGGGAAAAAAAAGAAGAGTCAACCACAACACAGATGGTTGCTGGTGTTCTAGGTACCTGGCCATAGAATGCTTCATCATCCAGTTTGACAACCCAGGGTATATTTATCTCTGTACAGCACTCTGGTTTCATAAAGTCACTGAGGAATGCCTCAGTGCACAGCTGAGGCACTACAGACAGAGCTCAGTCACTGTGTGCTGCAGGAGTGCCCAGCGTTTGTCTTCGCACCAAAGCAGCACAGATCATTCGGGGGCCAAAAAAGAAAGTTTAGGCCCTTTTCCTGCCCTCTTTAACCCTCCCCCCCTAGCCTGCTAGCAGCTCACATGCCTGCTTTGTGCATCTAGAAGAAAAGGCCCAAAAGGCCAGTCTTGGCCAGAGGCAAGAAGAGGCAGGCACAACTGAATTGCCATTGGGCCTAAAGTGGTGTAGTGATCTTCATACGTCAGTAGACTCTAACAGGGTGTATGTCCTTTTGAAAGGTGAGATATGTTTGAAACATTTTGTTGCCCCTTGTCTTTGGGTGCTGATGTGCTTTTCCTTTGAGCTGCCTACCGTAGGACGTACATTTTCTGTTATGGTAAAGTGGTGTCCTGCTGCCTGAGGTTTGAAGACTGCTCTGCTGCTTTCTGTAAAACTTTAATAACAAGCCAATTGAAACCTTTTTAATGGCATAAATTAGTACACTTCTCAGACTGAACAAAACTGATAATAGGAGGTTATTGTAAATTATAGAAGACCAAGGTGAAAATGCAAGACAAGTCAAAGTAGGTTATGGGCAGAGCACTAGTAAGGCTAAAGTGAGGAAAGCTTCCTGAGAACAGAGTTGCTGAATGGATGAAGAGCAGTGTGGCAGGATGACAATTACATAGGCAGGCATCCGTGCCTATGAACCAGATGAGCATGTGCAAGATGTCCTCCCAGTTAGAATAACTGCAAGTTGCCCAGACTAAATTCTCTTCCTTTTCATGCCTTTTGAAAGAACAGGTGTGCAATAGCTCTGTATTCTGTACTGTGAGTTTATCTCTACAGTTACAGTATCAGCATGAGGTGTAACTTTGATGAGAAGAGTGGCAAGTACTAGTCTCTGCCTTCCTGTGTTAGAGGAAGCGGTGACACACGTGATCTGTAACTGGTAAAGCCATTGCCCCACATCCCTGTGCTTGTTTCCCTGACATACCAATTATACCTTACACTAAGGATTAGCAGAAGGGAGAAAACATCAGGTAAAGGTGAGGGGGGAACAGAAGCTGTTATTTCCACTGCTGCCTTGCACAAAGCTGGAACAGTTTTAAGATGAGCTCTGAAATGAGTACTAACACAGTTTTGGGTGTGTTTTATACTTGTCTTTTCAACAGATGTAATGAATTCTGCTATTCCAGGTCTAACTACTTTACCTTTTCTCCTACTGCACTGCAATCTCTGGACTTGAATATATTTTTAATTCTACCTCTCAGGTAGACAGATGGGCTGAATCTAGTAATTTCTCTAGGCATTTGAACAAATTCAGGGCTTTAAGCTATGCTTAACTTGAAGTAATGCTTAAGTCTATTTATTGCAGAAGTCAGAAAAACACAAGTAAACATTCCACACCAATCTTCATTCTGGAGGTCTGCAGACAATAGCATTGCAGCAACATGACAAATCCTTTATTAATGCCACGAAGGTCAGAGATAATCAGTAGAGCTTCCATAAATATCAGTATAGTTGCCTAACACTTTCTGCAATAGCTTTGTTTTTCCTCCTACTTTAAGAAGAATTCAAGTTTTCAAAACAGACACTTCAGAAGCTTCCTGGCTTTTGTACAGAGATGGACATTCTTCTAAACTGACCTGCTATTAGAACAGGAATGTATTTGGGTTTCTCATTCAGTGCTGCAGGTGAAAAGCTGTCTGCTTTTCTTGTGAATGAAGAGCTAGAAACAAAGGTTGTTCTTCAGATATTCCTAGTGAGAGTATTTCCAAATGCTACCTACAGTAGCCTTTAAAAAGACATGCAACTGTGTTGCTGCTGCTTACATGGGTACATACGGTCTCAAGTTGCTTGAATTGGCATTAACATTTAAAAATAAAGTCTGTAGTCTTGCTCACTCAATATGCATTGCACTTGGAAGTAGATCCTAGTATATTCAGAAAAAGGTGACTTGTCTGGCACATTACCAGCTTAGCATAATAAATATGAAAGATTTGTGATACTAAAGCACAGTAATGAAAACAAGTGAATGCTCAGATAGGAAGCCATCTGTGCTCAAAATGTGTATGCTTTGTGCTTGTGTTGCTAAACAATGGAAATCCCTAGACAAGATTTTATAAGTGGAAACTATAAGGCATTATAATCCCTCCAATTTGTATAGGCTTTTGTTTTAAGAAAAATGCAAAATATAATTTCGAGTTAACTTTTATTCATTCCATTCAGTGTGGATGGTGCTTACTTTGTGGGCAGAAAATAGAGCACAAGTTCCCTCTAATTTTACTGATACAGATCACTCTACTACTATTTTCTGTTACCTAGCTGCAGCTATTTGAGTGGTTAATGCTAAAGACAGTTAAGCATACGTAACTAAAGGTTTGGGTTTTTTTTTAAAAATAAAAAATTCTAAAATTATAAAGCTTCTTATTGTGCTTCTTACCACACAAAACTTGGTTTGCTTGTTTTACCACTGCTGCCTCAAGAAATGTTTGTTGTGATTCTGATCCTCCTGACTTTTTTTTTGTCTCTGTACTTGGAAATAGAGTTACTAGTGTGTACTTTACATTGATGTTTTAAAAAGATGAAAAATTTGAAGCTCATTGTTTTTAAAACTACAGCAATAGTTACAATTCAAGCCACTTAGCATTTAATAACTGAGATGGAATAAGCTAGCTTTTCTGCATAGAAACACATAGGTAGCTATTGCTTAGATTACAGAGGTTAACATCTCAAACCTTAGCTATATCATAGTAAAATAAAGCTGCAGACAATCCTCACAACTATCTCTTACAGCATGAATAGGAGAACATAAACTACTTACCAACAGTGAGGTGGTAATCTATTGCTCTGGAGGTAGCTTTTAAAGGAACTGCTCCTAGGCACAGCAAATAAAAACTCTGCAAAGGCACCTGATTTCCTTTCTGAGGGGCACATGGCTGTGGTGGTGGGAAAGGCTGTAATTGTCTTCGTGTGTACCTGAGCCTATATAATGATGAGTATAGTGCAAACCCCTCTTCCTGTAGGAAAGAGTAGCTGTCCTAAGCTCGTGAAGGTTTGTAGTGGTATGTGTGTGTTTGTAGGTGAACCTTTTCTGTTAGAGGAAACGTGGGGGTTAAAGCTGCCCTAGGTAGAAGTTACATTAGGTAGGTGTCAAGTTAAAGCTTTTATGATTGTTATATGTGTTGTGGTTTATGGTGTTTTGATTGTTTTTGAGGCTTTTCTGCTGTAATGTGTATGATTGTGGCTGAGGTGCTTTAAGAGGCTGTTTCTAGAAGTGGAATAAAGTGAAGGAAACATTTTTCTATATAATCAGAGTGACTTGAATGACCTATTTGGTAGTTGCTAACTGTGATACAAGAGGCACTTTGCACATATGTAGCACTTCACAAGTCACTCAAGGTAAAAGGGAAATGTATTGTTTGAGAATTACTTGTAATAAGGCTATTACATATAAGCAACACTTAAATGCTTTTAATATTAATGGAAAAGGAACGCAAAAAAAGTATTTGCTCAAGTTTTATCTCATACTATCCAAATAAATTCTGCTTTGGAGGTGTAATACAGTAGCTGTTTTCATAGACTTCTAAACTATAAGCTTAAGTTTCAAGAACTCTAATAATTTAGCGTAACTGTTTTCTTTCTACTATTTTAATTAGCTCTTTGAAAGTGACAAAGTCTGTTTTATATACATATCAATTCAATAAACACAGAAATCTGTGGTGTTATATTTTTATATAAAATATGAATGAAAGCTTTGAGTTAATGTATCTGTAATTTGGCTCTCTGTATTGAAGAGCATATGCTGTACTTCTTTAATTAAACAAAAAATAATATGCAAAAGAATGTAGTCTGTTGGATGATACCAAAAGAGTAACATATTATTAGAATAATACCAAAAATAATTGCTGAATATTGTGATCCTTGAGGCCATAGGCAGAGACAGCTGCTGAAAAGTGAATATAGTAAGTTTAATGCAGAAGAGACAAATGTTGGAATCTTCCCTTATACCTGCATTTTGAACTAGAATCCAGATACTTTTTATTCACAGTAGCATGGTTAGGATTTTTACTTAATTTTTAAATGAATTAATGTATCTAATAGAATAGTTTGCTTTATGCAAATCCTGAGCTGTCAAAGTCCTAGCAATCCACAGAAAGCTCAGTTTCACTATGGAATTCCTATGGAATTCTGCCAACCTGTTCTGCTTTTCTGCCTCCTAGTATGGCTCTTAGGAGCTGAGCATCTGAAGCCCCATTCCCAGATGCCTTTCTTCCCATCTGTCCTACTGAGGTCAGTTCTTGACTGCCTGAAAGCCTGGAGCTTCTGGCTTGCAGATCCTAGCTCCTTGCCCTTATGATAAGTTTGTGTTTTCCCAGATTTCTCATGGAATTACCTGGGTTTAGGGTTCATTGCATTTTTTCAGTTTGTTTCATTAAAATATTTTAGTTGTATGTTAATCCTTTTGCCACATACTACCACTGGTCAGTTTTGCATTCTTGCTTAGACTGACTTAATATATTCATGTGTACAGAGGACAGAAGGGTGAGGGGTTTCCCTTCCTGTTGGTACCACAAAGGATTCAGTAGTTGTGCCTGAGGTAGGAGACCAGGTGTCAGTTCAGTTTTGTTGGAACAGTCCTGACCTCAGTCTGGAGAAACCTACTAAAAGTTTGTATTTTATTTCATTTCTGAAAATGCTGTTAGTTTTCTGAGGACTGGGTGTCATCTTTCTCATGTGGCTACCTCCCAGCACAGGTAGCAAAGTGTAGATGGGGAATTACACACCAAATTGGACACAGAAACCAAATTAAGGACAAATGTTTTAGTTAATCGTCATATCTGGCTTTTCTTTCTTTAGTTGAGGTTTTCTCGGCCTGGAATTCTGTAATTAAATATGATGATGAATGGCACCAAGTAGTGTGTGGGTCTAATGCTGGGTGCTCATAGTATAAGATCACTTTTATGTACTTTAAGGGCTCATCTGTAAGCCCTTTGGTTAGGGCAGCTGTATCCTGGTGCACTGAACATCTGTGGGTGGTGTGCCTGGACTGACCATGTTGTTGCACCAGATTATTTCTGCTCTGGGTTTTCCCCATCCTGTATGTTAACTGTTCCTTTACAATGGCTGCAGCTTAGCCTGTAGTTCAGCTGTTAAATGCTGACTGCATTTTATAGGTTGTCTTGTCTTTCGCTGCCAAAAGGGCTTCTGCACTACAACAAAGGTGAAACAAGTGTTACATGTGAAAGTTATTTAAAAAACAAAACTCTTTTTCCCCCTCCTTCTGGATTCTTTATGTTATTATTGACCCAACTTCTTTTTTTAATGTCTAGTTGTGGGGTTTTGTCCCCAGATTTTAATTTTTCTTATCTGGTTCTGCTACAGTATCTCTGAAATGTAAAGCTCTCATTTTAAAGGATTAAGATGCGTGATAAAACTCCAGAGACAGCAGAATTTATTTTCCTTATTTACAATTAATTTGTCTATTAAGCTTTTTGTATTTTTAGGGCGAAGTGGTTGACAAATTTCTAGCTTTTTTTTAACATTCTCACTGCAGATTAAATGCATAAGGTTGGAAATATGCTTTGAGACTATACTTTGACTCTTACTATGCGTCCTTGTCAAAATTACATATGATTTGCAGTTGTTGAAAACTTTCCGGTACATACTACAGGATGATTGGAAATATGCAAGGTAACAGATAATGTACAAAGATTTTTGAATAAATTGCATAAATTACATCAGCAGAGTATTTTATCATCACTCCATTGTTTGCTAAGAGTATAGCAGTGTGAAGTGAGTGGTATAGGAGATAATAAATAGCAATATCTTCCTTCAAGTAATTCTAAATTCAGAAAGGGAGAAATATCAATAGTTAATACTATGCTATTAGGCACACTGTAAATAGGCACAATAGAGGAAAAAATTCCTTTATCCAAAATAACACTTAGTTTCTGACATTAATTGAATTGAAAATTGTCCTGATTATCTCTAAATCCTTCATTATTCAAGCATACTCAATATCCTATATTCCACTTGGATAATGGAAGTTTGACTTCACACTATTTTTAATGAGGTATAAGATTTAACTCATTCACCTGTCACTCACATTTTAGGATGGATCAAAGGAGACCAAATTGATGAATGTATAATTAAAATCACATTTATTTCTCTTCATGATTTCCCTGCAAATACTGATGAGAGTGCTTTTATAAGTGGTTGTATGCATCAACACAATTTAGAATCATAGAATCATAGAATTATTTTGGTTGGAAGGGACCTACAAGATCACCAAGTCCAACCATTGAGCCATTAGGGCTCTAAAGTTCTCTGCTAAAACAGATCAGAATCTGTCAGGGCTGGAAGGGACCACAAGGATCCCCCAGTTCCAACCCCTCTGCCATGAGCAGGGACACCTCCCACTAGATCAGGCTGCCCAGAGCCTCCTCCAGCCTGGCCTTAAAGACCCCCAGGGATGGGGCCTCAACCACCCCCCTGGGCAACCCATTCCAGGGTCTCACCACTCTCACGGGGAAGAACTTCCTCACATCCAGCCTGAATCTGCCCACTTCCAGCTTTGCCCCATTCCCTCTAGTTCTGTTGTTACTTGAGATCCTAAAAAGTCCCTCCCCAGCTTTCTTGTAGCCCCCCTAAGATACTGGAAGGCCACAATAAGGTCACCTGGGAGTCTTCTCCAGACTGAACAGCCCCAACTCTCTCAGTCTGTCCTCACAGCAGAGCTGCTCCAGCCCTCGGATCATTCTCGTGGCCCTTCTCTGGACACGCTCCAGCAGCTCCACGTCCCTCTTGTCCTGGGGGCTCCAGAACTGGATGCAGTACTCCAGGTACTAATTTCCTATAGGTAACCCTTCCTTTGAAGGAAAATCTTTAAACTTGTGTGTCTTTTAGTACAAAACAGTGTCATGGTACATCTCCATGGTTTTTAAGGTTTTTTTTTTCCCCCAGTTCAATGATATTTCTTTACAACAATCTCCACAGGATGGCTGATAGTAGAGAACACGCATGATCTTCCTTACCCGGCGTGTCCTGGGCCTGAAGTGGCTGCAGCGATGACCGTCCCCGGCGCTGCGGTGAGGCAGACGTGCCCCGTCTCCTGCTGGGGCTCCAGGCCCTGGCTGCTGCCAACCAACAGGCCAGAGCGGTCGCTCTTGCTGCAGGTGACAGGAATGACTCGCCAGTTGTGGCTGGTGTTTGCTGTGGCATTCACTCTCTGCAAATTGTGCGTTGTACTGACATACATACCATGAAAAAGGAGACGTGAAGAGCTCGTTGTACCCTGAAATGCAGAAATTGGGTTTTGAGAAAGATGCCTCCTTGGTTATAATAGGTGATACTTGGATGCTGCTTCAGCTGGGAGGCAGCTAAGAATCCCAAGGCCGCTGCCACAGCTTTCTAGGTGAACTATACCTAAATATAATGATTAGTTTAAACCTACTCATGTCTAAAAGCTACCTTTGGTGGAACTGTTTACTTTGGTTAAATTATACTTGAGGATCAGTTTAACCCACTGTGGCTAACGCCCTGTTTCAGCATCTAAGTATATGCTGTTGCTACTACCGTTATCCATTAAAACAAAGTTTTCATTGCCTTTTTTTAATAAATGGATGGAATGAAGCTTCTGATATAATAACAAAGAATTGAGTGTACAGCTAGCCAAATTACTTAAAATTAAATTGTGTTTGGGTGAATAAAATATAATCTATCTTTATTGCATGAATCCTAGACTTGCTAACCTTTCTACTCCTAATGCTTGCTGAAGCAATTTTTGTTTTCCATATGTATCATTCCATGATTTAAAGATGGAAGCTGATTTAATATGGAAGGCTTGTACATCCCAAATACTTCATAAATTGAGGGTTAATGCCTGTTTTTGCCAAGATTGCTTATGTGATTACTGTAAGGCTGCATGTTTTTGCACGTTCAAATTTTATAAACAGGCAAAATTTCATAAGAATGCAAAACTAAAAGATGCTGGTGTTAATTGAAAATCATACTACAGGTAAAATAATGTAGGCTAACTTATCTGCAGTGGCAGTTTTAATTATGTTGAGTGTGTTCTAAAGGGCTTAATTTTTTTTTCTTAAGGAAATTCTTGTTAGTAAATGTTTTGAACTAATTTCTTTTGAATAGTTTAAAATCAGAAGTTGACTTTCAGGGTACCTAGCTACTTGACAAACTGACAAAACCTAATTTTTATTGCTGCAGTAGAAGCTATGTGGAAACCTAAAATAAAAATGCTAACAGAATCCAGTGTGTTTTTAGGGATTGTATGCATGTAGGATACTGGAGATACATAGGCATTTGCAAAACTATTTACACATCTTATTTTTAAAGGCAGTGGTCAAACTGTTAGGGACCTATGCATCCTTTTAGGAGCAAAATTGATCACTAAATAAGGGATGTCATGTGGGAGCAATGTTTTTCTCTTACTTTGCAGCAATTATTAATAAGGGAGAGAATTCCTGGAGGGCTTGGGTTTTGCTCAGCTCTACTACTGTTCTGCACTATTTGCTCTGTAACTGGAAAACACCAGCTAGGAAGGGCCTGTGTTTAATGCATTTCATTGCACTTCCCTAAAAATTGTCTCAAGTTCACTGAACAAGAAAACACAAAAGAAAAGAAAATAGCTTTAAGCAAAAGCATAGTAAAGTCAGTGCTACTAAAGTGCTAGTAAAGCCAGGTAGTAAATCTTTGACTAGCTTTCCTTTAGCAACTTACAGTGACTTTTAATGTCAATACAGTTTTAATAGGTGGCTATTAATAAAGTAAGGCCTGGATGCTTTCACTACAAAAAATACTTGCTGAAGGTGTTTTAGTTGAAAAGCATGTGTAGTATCTCCTGCTACTCTGCAGTCATTTCATTTTCCCTGTGAAAACTTGTACCTTTGGTAGAAATAACCATTCTGAAGAGAACTGAACAGGGAAATCATAAGCAGCCTGTAGGTGAAAGTAATGATTTTATTTTCTAAAGAAGGGAAAAAAATCAGCAGGTTAGTGTGACTTGGAGGAGCTCAACATCAGCAGTATGTGGTCCTGCTAATAAACAAGTTGTGTGTAGCCAAATAGTAACAGATGAAAATACTGAATCTTCCTATCATGTTGCCAAGGTATTGCATAAATCTGAAAGTAACAGTAGTAAATCACAGGATGGGGCATCTGAGAAAGTTGAGAATTTTAAAAAAAATTATTTTGGTTCTTTAGGGAACTTTTTTATTGCTATTCAATTAGGCACCTGAAGGAAGGAGTGCCAGCAAACCCGTATTCATGTTGGGTGCTTCAGCAAAAGTAGGGGGCGGCAGTAGGAAAGTAGCAGGAGATGTTGAGGAAGGAGGAAACCACTGTCTCTGCTCTGACAGAAACAAGCGGTTCCTCATGTTACCAAAAAAACCCCTGCTGAGCCCAAACAGTTGTTGCCAGCATCCCTCCAGCTCCAGAAGGTTATTGCAGACTGTTACACCAGTGCTGAACTGAATGCTTGTGGTTCAGTGCAGGGACAGGTCCACCATGGGGTCAGTGGAGGTAGCTGCCCAAGGGCATCCCTCCAGCAGGCTGTGGCATCCTTCTGCCGTGGGCCTCGCTGCAGGTCCCACCTTCCCTGTCCATCAGCCCTGCAAAGCAGCATCACTGTGTCTGATCTTTTGCTTTTGACTTCAAGAGGTTATGTTGAAAGCTGTCGGAACTTCCCTCCGTTCCTAGGGCAGATATGGCAAAGTTAGCCTACTCAAAAATCAGTGTCTTTATTGTCATGGTTTGAGGCTGGCTTGGCCACTAAATGAGATACAGATGCTCTCTGTTAACCCTCCCTTCCTAGAAGGGAAAGGGAATATGGGAGACAGACTTGTGGGTTAGGAAAAAAAAATAACTCTATAACACAGCTTTAATGAAATAGTAACAATAAAAAGAAAATATAATGTTAATAAGAAAAATAATGAAGTATCTATAAATATATGCAAACCCAATATTAAACCCCCTCAGTCTGGCTAGACTCAGTGGCAGGTGGGAATGGGATTCAGGAACTGCACTGAGGAACTCATGGACTGGGATTGGAGGCAGAACAGGCAAAGTCCTCCTTGGATGCCAGACATGGAAGAAGAGAGCGTGACCCTATAAACCCTCAGCTTTATACTGAAAATGGTGTATATGGGATGGTCATATAGGCTTAGGGTCACCTCTCCTGCCTGCCTCCTGTCTGTCACCTCCCCACAGGTGTGACCTTTTCACTTACAACCCTTTCACTTGCAGCATTCCAGTCTGGCACACAGCATTTAGCAATGGCCATGGTTTCTGTAGGAGCAAGTGTAAGCAGGAGCCTTGCTACACATGCCAGTCCTTGGTAGTAACTATGACCATCAAGTGCTATCACTTCTAGAAGCAGAGACTGCCTGCAAAGATATGCCATTACCTTCAGAAAGTGCAGTCACTTAGAAGAAACTTAGATGAAAAGTAAAATGGCTGAATGGAGAATTAGTTGTGTTTTAGCTCAGATGAGGACAATTATATATACAAATAGTGGGGGAGATTCATGTCACACTTTGCTTAATATAAAAGTCCTCTGCTGCTCAATTTTTTACACTATTCTAACGCAGGCATTTTAATTTTAAATACAGTAATGTCCCTAAGGAACTGTAGACAGCAAACCAGAGATAATACAGAACAGTACAGTTTTGTATTTATATTTTTGACTGGAAGCCATCTTAATCTCAAATATTTATTCTCAGAAAAACAACCCTTCCTAACAGTTCATTTTAATGACATCCTTCAAAGACTGTATTATCTTCCTTCTTTCCTAAAATGCTCTTTGTGGAGAAGCAAGTCAGAATTTGTTTGCTAGGGTTGCTTTTCAATTGGCTTATTATTAACAGGTGTACTGTGTGGGTTTTGGAGGTGTATAATTTCCTGTTTGTAGTTTCTGATTTAATTAACTACATCTGCTTGATGTTGAAACAGAATGAGGTATGTAGGAAGGTTCTGTGAGCATTTGTAGAGGAGATAAAAATACAAATGCTCCCTTATTTACTTTTGTTCAGCAGATATTACTGGTTATCATTTCTCCACCCTCAGGAATGTCTGCAAGATGCTCACTACCTCTGGGTCAGATTCAGGCATAGTGTTTGGGTTTCCTCACTTATTAGTGTGTCTCATTTCCTAAAGTTGACCATTGTGTTAATTTCACGTACTCACATTGTTTATTGTTGATCTAATTCCAAACTACATGGCTTTTCTTCTATTGAAATTTTGCTATTTATGAAGCACCGCTCACATTAGAGGGGACTGTTGTGTCTGAAGGAATTGACAAAAAGCCCTCGGCTTCCCTTGCATTAGTGAGACATTCTGCTTGTCTCTAACCTGTCACTGCAGGCCATTGCAGAGCTTTTACAATACAGGCTATATGTGCTGGTGATACTCCCTTTATTATTTTGCAAATTCTGCATGCTCTATGTTACCAACATGTAGCAGTGATTGAGAAGAAATAAATAACTGACCCTTCATTAACATAATGCAGATAAAGTTAATGGTGAGAAGAAAGATTTCCAGAAAAATCTCCATTGTGGAATATTGGTCTGGCCATCTGCTGATCTCTGAGGCATAAAACAGCCCCCATGCTTGTATGTCTGTAGTGATGCACAGGAACACTTCTCATGTTCCAGATACCCTTCCCTGCTGTATGTTGACACCATGCAGTGGAGAACACAAGCACATGGGCCAGAGGCAAGTTATGTTCTTGTTTTCTGGCCTGGGCTTCAGTCTGGATGCTTGGAAGCAAGAACTGTAGGATCTACTGTAAAGTGCAGCTTCTCTACACGTGGGTGAGCCTGTGTTACACTCATGGTCAATCAGGGCCCAGTTTTTAAGTATCTTCTCTCATCTCATAAATTTAGAATAGTTCAGTTGGAAGGGACTTAAAATAACCATCTAGTCCAACTGCATCTCCACCTGACTGTGAAACAGCCCTTTTTTTCCCTTTAAGGACCATGTTAATGAAATCCCATTTCTGAATTAGTTTGCATCAATGATAATGATACTTTTGGTAGCTGATTAAGTGAAGCTTTGTATCAGGAGATATCTCAGGTACCAGATATCTCCATGTCCTTTATAGATACAGCCTTGCTGCCTTGAGACCATTCCTTTCCCTCATCTACCAGCACAGAATTCTTCAATGGGAATTCACTTGCTACATCCCATGATATTATTTATTGTGGGGTAGAATCGGGCAGAATTGTACACTGAGCACTGCTGACTCTGCTGGAGATGCTTCTCCGTATCAGGAGATATCTCAGGTACCAGATATCTCCATGTCCTTTATAGATACAGCCTTGCTGCCTTGAGACCATTCCTTTCCCTCATCCACCAGCACAGAATTCTTCAATGGGAATTCACTTGCTACATCCCATGATATTATTTATTGTGGGGTAGAATCGGGCAGAATTGTACACTGCTTTTTTTTTTCTTTTTAATTGCTGCCATATATGTTCGGGGGGAGGGGAGGGGAGGCAGCTAAGCTGTGAACTGCAGCAGAGGTGTGCATGCCTTGGGAGCGTTTGCAGGTGCTGTGGAGCAAGGCAGTGAGCACTGCTGACTCTGCTGGAGGTGCTTCTCCCAGGCCTGCAATTCATGCTGAGCATGGAAGGAGCTGCTTTGAGACCATGGCATGAGTAGTAAAGGGTCCTTGCAGCACGGAGACTGTAGCATCAATAGCAGGCAAAGGTGAGCTCCTCCAAGTTTTCATTTTCAACACAAAATCAGTCTTTCAGGTTCTTTTTGAGTTAGGGAGACAGAACAGCTGGGAGCCAGGATTTACTGCACATATAAAACCAGATACCACTAGTAAAGTTACCTCAGCATCTTGCCTTTGTGTAAAGGCAAAGATATTTGCCTGAAGTCCAAAATTTGGCGGCAACTAGGAGCTGCTGCTTTGCAGAGGCCAGATCCCATTTCTTTGTAAATCCTAGCTCCCAGCTCCTTTTGACTTTATAACTGAAGGAAGGAATGTATCTGAAAAAGGGCTTCTCAATGGTTGCATCCAGTTCGCTGTCTTCGGGTGCTAAAATTCAATGATATGCACATTTGCAGCATTTAAGATGAATGAAATATAAGTATTCCTTCCTCCATCAACTCCGTCTGGCAATGCTTCCTCACCCAGCAAAAGTGTTTCAGTCTCTTTTTTTTTTTTCTTTTAATCATAAATTATCATGGGAAGGAAAGAAAAAAAGTTCTTCTGTACAGCTGATAGACCTGCACAGTTGTTCAGTTAAAGCTGTTGAAGTAGGATTAACATAAGTGGAGTGACACTAACTTTTGAGAAAAAGAGAAGCTCTAGTTCCTTGGCAGGCCCTGCAGCAGCTGGTTACTTAATTCCATTTTCTTAGTATAGTCTCAAAGTTCTGTGTATTAAGTTTCATTGGAAATTTCCTGTTCTTGTTTTCCACTGAGATTACAAAATGTTTTTGTTAACATACAGGTCAGAAATGGGAATGCCTATTAACTATTCAATGGCTATTACTGTTCAACTTGCCACATGTGAAAGTAAGCAATTGTATCATTCTTACGATTTGATGAGCATAAAAAATAGTTCATTAGCAGAATCCAATGATGGCTTCATAAAAGAGAAGGGTAATGATTTGGTGCCTGCACATATTACACTTGGTTAAAATTTGTATTTTCATAGTCCCCAAAAACCCACAACCTTGTTAGACTACAAGCAATCCTAATGTTTAGCAGAAAGTCTTAAATACACTAAGTTCTGGAAACACAAACATGTAAGCAGTGACTTCAATAAATTAAATGGCTCAATAAATAGCTCCTGTCCAGAGTTAGACATTGTGACTGCTGTGAAAACGTGCCGTGTATCTATGCTCATCATCAGTCTTATGATTAGAGAAGTAATTTTTCTTATTTTACTCTGAATTACACTGTGAACTGGGGTGATTTAGATAGAACCTATAGCTTTTGTTCCTGGCTGCAGAAATCTCAGCCTGGCTACTTGCACTATTACCTGTTGCCCAGAAGCACCAGTAACTCTGGCATGGCACTGTCTTCTCTTTGGATCACACATGAAGAGTGCTCTATGCCTTGCACCCTCTAGTCTCAAGGCACAGGACCGCCTGCATGTGATTTGGCATCCATCTGTGATGTGTCTTGTTAGCTGGAGTCCATGTTGCTAAGCAATACAGCTCTTCTCCATCAGGCGTAGGCTTCTGTTTCTGCAACTTCAGGGCTTCTGGAATGCACCTGAATTTTTAAAATAAACAGACACCTTGTCATTTGATAAATTAAATATTAAAGATCGTTTATGTTTATATTTGAAATGTGCTAAGGTGAGGCCTCTGTTGCCTGAGCAGTTCTCTGGTGAGTAGGATTGCATTCTTGATGGCTGCTTTCATGTGCATTAGCTTCCTTGGTATGATGTCAGCTCTAATTAAGTGTGTAGCTGACTCCCAAAGCTGGAGCAGCAGCAGAGCTTCAGAAGGGCCTGGAAGAGACCTCTAAAGCAAACCAGGAAAATAGCACAAGCTGCACAAGATGAGTGCAGAGCTTTTAAATGTATGTTAAGTGATAAGTGAAGTAAACTTCAAGGCTGTGAAAGACTGGAGAGAAGAGGGGAATTCAATAAGGTATTCAGAATTCAATTTTGTGCCTCAAAGATGTGGCCCTAAGGCTTCAGTCTTTCAACACAGATATTGCAAGGCTGTGCAGGGAGACCCTGAGAGTAGATGGGTGGCCTGTGTGAAGTCATTGCTATTCATAACCTTCCTCTTAAGTGTCCATCCCACTTCCTAGTGCAAAAAATGAATCGATGTGGTGGAAACCACATTGCTAAGACATGGTAGAGTTGATGGTCAGAGTACAGTGGAAAATGTTTATTCTTCCCAAACCTTATCTTCTTGTACCTTTGGCACAGCTGTAGAAGTAATTTGTTGACGTGGGGCTCTGTAGAAAACGTAAGCTACATTCAGATGGCGAGTCAAACTGGCTGTATGTAATGTGTCACAAGCTGTGGTTTCTTTCCTAATTTCCTAAAGAAAGATGACTTAATGCTATTCCTCTGTCTGTGTCCACGTCCTTGATGCTCTTGACCTGATGGCCAACTTCAGGTATATTTAACAGGGGAATAGAAGTTGAGAAAGAAGTGGTGCAATGGAAGAGTATCTGGAGAGAAGGGATGTACTCAAGTTAATGAGTGTCTATGGAGAGGGAACACGTTGCTGGGACAGAGGAGCTGTGCTGTGGCACACTGGCTCCTGTGCCCACTGGCACATCCCGGCAGGAGGCCGGCAGGGTGGGCAGCCACCTGCCCTGAGCCACGCAGGAACAAACCGATGGGGCTGAGAAGGGAGCCATGGGCATAGGGAGAGAGCTGGTGGGCATCTTTCCTCTCATAGGAAATATGGGAGTTGAAGGTAGTAAGGTGGAAAGAAGTTGGAGAGAATATGGGTGAAAATAAAGAATGTAAAACTTAAATATGTGGAAAAGCAAGGTTTGGTTAGTCCTAGAGCATGTGAAGCATCTTGTGTTGGGATCAAACAAGAGGGGCAGTAGGGTGGGGTTATGTTTGGTTTTAGTGTTTCTGTTTTTCAGTCTTCAGGTTTAGTTAAGATACTGTTAATTTTATTTTTTCAATTTTTTTTTTTTTTTTCAGGTCTTGATTTTATCCAGGCTGAAGGGTTTGTGTTTGCTCATGTGGCTGATGAAGGGATGATAAATGCCTGTGCAGGTGACCTACTACGATACAGAAAACAAGTTGAAGCAGAGAACATTCAGATTTTTGCTGATATTAGAAAGAAGCATAGGTAAATACAAGCAATATTTTATGTAAATATGAATGTAATAATGATCTTATTTTTCTCAATTCCCTGATTTATTTTTTTTTTTTATGCCTATTTAATGTCAGGAAAGTTAATGATATAGGGAGAACTTTATTGTTCAAGCAAAGTCTTGCAGGGCTATTAGGGAATATGTCTAAAAATAAATTTGCACCTGTAAGCTGCAGGTTACTGCATCTGTGAAGTTTGCAGTTGTTTAACCTTCAGGATTAATACATGCAGATGTAAAAATTTTCCATCTGTTATTAGGTGAGATTTTGTATACTAGTGTATATACCTGTTGTGTTTAAAAAAAAATTGTTTCTGGAGGTTAGGCATCCAAGGTTATTTTTAGCTATCCAAGCAGTTGCCATATAAAACCATCCATAATCATCATAATATTTTGGCATTTTAAAAAAAACATTATCTTTTTTCCTTCCTGCCAATAATACTGATTTCTTCTACTTAAATCAGTGCTGTATATGTACGGATTATGTTCTGTGATTATCAAACAGAAGGAATTTTTGACAGATGAATCCAGTTTCTTTTCTGCTGATACTTCATCATAACTGTCACATAGTACTTTCAGCTATTTACATGTCACTCTTCTGGTTTTTTCCCCCCAGAAAAACTGCTCAAGTGTTATGTATTATACATGCTAAATAACCTCATTAAAATGTGTGTGTCGTATGTGGGTAATCATGAGAATAACCAAGTCTGGAAGATCTCAAATACCTAATAAACAGGTAATAAATTTCAAAATAGAAGGGAAACAATACAGTACAGTCAAATTAAGCTTTTAAGCTTGTTTCAGACTGGGTTTTTTTTAGTGATTTCTTTATATACTAAAAAAAAACCCATTACATTAGACCTTTTTGTAAAAAAAAAAAGATTGCTTTATGTGACTTTTTTTTTGTTTTGACAATTGATGAATTGATGTTTGAATTATACTTCCTGTTGTTCAAAGGGTTTGCTTTTTAAGAAAGGAAAAGGGTTTTTGTTTCAGGCAGATTCATAAACTGAGAAGGAAATGGTAAAGGACTTAACTGAGTTTTTCAATGTAGAAAAATATGCGTGCCACTGAGAGCTCCTAGCCTCCTGTTATTTCAATGGGGACACATTATTTTTGTAGTCTGCCCACTGTTTTACAGCTACCTTTCCGTGCTATTTGTAGAGTGCCTACTACTCTTAAGCCTCATTCCAACCTCATTGTATTTATTGGGTACTTTGTCCTGCCCTTCTCCAGCTGCAGAGGTTAGTGTTCTCCACTTCACATCCATTGCCATCAGTGGCACATGCTGCACACACGCTGCCCCTGAATATGGGCAGAGCGTGGCCCTCCTCCCCTCCAAGGGTGTTGCCCATTCAGACTGATCCAAGAACAAGGTCCATCACCACTCATCAGTGCTACATGTTGGCCATGGCCATTGTTTTCTAAATGAAAATATAGAAACTAGGTCAGGAGTTGAACCAGCCATGGCTGGAATTCTTTCAGAGTTTAGAACCATTTCAATTAAAAGCTGCTGTTGCGGTAGGTTTCCAAGTGCATCACCCATATATCAGACTGCTGTTGAAAAGCTAGGTTGCAGGTAATTGATGTTTGTAACTGCTGTGTAAGGTGATTCCTGTGATTATATCATAGGTAATAACTATACTTGCCGTTATTTGGACTTTGTGAAATGAAGTGGAGGGTGTTAATTCTGCACTAGGCAACAGAATCTGATTTATGAATGACTGCACATCCACGGCTTCCACTTGAAGCCAGAGAGCTGTGTGTGCTCAACGTTTCTGAAATACAGGTGCTCGACGTGTAAGCAGCTGTCTCAATTGACACTTGGTAGTTCACACTTAGCAATCACTCCTTGGAGACAGGAGCCTCAGAGCAATAGATGGATCAATTGCGCTTCCCTGGTGGGAGAGGTTGGGCTTTCCCCTCCTCTGCGTATCACAGTGTCGCTTCCCAGTTGCAAACAGGACACTCGCCCTCCCTCCCTCCCGCAGCCTGCCTGGAGCAGTTCTGACAGCGGGGAGGATGGCGGAGTGCAGCCTAAGCCTTGGGGAAGGTGGATGAGGGGCGCCTGTGCCCGCGGTGACCCCGGGGCGCGTTCCCGCTGTCCGCAGGCGCACGCTCCGGGGGCAGATGTC
>NW_008612088.1:0-2083 GCF_000691845.1 Merops nubicus | reverse complement strand
CCACGTGTCCCACCTGGAGAACGTCTCGGAGGAGGAGATCAACCGCCTGCTGGGCATGGTGGTGGACGTGGAAAACCTCTTCATGTCTGTGCACAAGGAGGAGGACACGGACACCAAGCAAGTGTATTTCTACCTGTTCAAGGTGCGTCTGGGGCTGGGCACGTCTCACGCCGGGGCTTGGCTTTGCTGGTGAGCTGGAGCTGCTCTCCTGCTGCTTGTCCTCTGCTGCAAGCAGTGGTCTGGCCACAGGCTCTCCTGTCACCCAGCCCGAGACCGGAGTCTCTGACCCGGACTTGGGAGCAGCTGCTTTCCCGGCCTCCCTGGGAGGGAGGTTTACAGGGAGGAAGCGTCCGTGCTCCCAGGGAGACCCTGGCACCTTCCTGGCTGTAAAGTGGTGCAGCCCTGCAGCAGGCTCTGCTGCTTCCCTGCTTGTGCTGTGCTGAGCTGCAGCCACCCCAGTGACCATGTCCGACGGTGTCTCGGCAGCTCCTGCGGAAGTGCATCCTGCAGATGAGCCAGCCGGTGGTCGAGGGGTCCCTGGGGAGCCCCCCCTTCGAGAAACCAAACATTGAGCAGGTGAGGCCTCTGCAGGCTCATGTGTTGCACTGATGACGTGTCCTGTGTTTTGCTGCTCTTCCGTGGTCCCCTCCCTTTTTGGGGGGCAGCACTGAAGGGTCTGCAGCACCCAGTGCCCCTCCACTGCCCTGTCCTCTTTCCAGGGAGTCCTGAACTTCGTCCAGTACAAGTTCAGCCACTTGCCGCCCAAGGAGCGCCAGACCATGTACGAGCTCTCCAAGATGTTCCTGCTCTGCCTCAACTACTGGAAGCTGGAGACGCCGTCGCAGTTCCGGCAGCGATCGCAGAACGACGACGTGGCCACCTACAAGGTCAACTACACGAGGTGAGGGTGGGAGGGGTCTGAGCCAGCCAGCCTGGGGGTCTGCCCGCTCCGGCCACCCCTGCGTGGGCTGACCCCCGACTCCCAGGGTCTGTGCCTCTCCCCAGCTCTCCCAGGTGGTTGGTCCGTGAGGAGAGCGCTTCCAAACAACGTGAGCCATGACCCCCTGGGTGCCTGCTCTCCTCGTCCCTGCTTCCCGCAGGGTATTCCCAGGAGGCACGCGGATGCTCTGGGGTCTCCAGCCCCAGCCCTGTCACTGGAGCATCTTCTTATCTGCTAGGTGGTTGTGCTACTGCCACGTGCCGCAGAGCTGCGACAGCCTTCCCCGCTACGAGACCACCCACGTCTTTGGGCGCAGCCTCCTCAAGTCCATCTTCACGGTCACCCGCCGGCAGCTGCTGGAGAAGTTCCGGGTGGAGAAGGACAAGCTGGTGCCTGAGAAGCGGACACTGATCCTCACCCACTTCCCCAAGTAGGTGCCTGGTGTGGGGCCGCTGGGGAGGCTCTCCTCCCTTGAGGCGCTGCGCACGGAGCGTGGCTGACGTGCTGCTCCCCGCCAGGTTCCTGTCCATGCTGGAGGAGGAGATCTATGGTGAGAACTCTCCCATCTGGGAGGCCGATTTCACCGTGCCGGCCGCGGAAGGGGCTCAGCTGGTGTCTCGCCCAGGTATCTTGGGGTGCGGGCCCCCCTGGCTTGGGGGCTGTGGGATGAACGACCGAGGCATGGGTGAGCCTTGGCCGGTGGAGATGGCTGAGGTGCCGCAGCATGATGAGCTGCTTCATGGTAGTCGTGGGCATCGTTGGTCTCTCCCAGCTGCAGTCAGCGCCGTCGCGGTGCCCACCACTCCGCTCTTCAGCAAGAAGCTCAGCAACAGCAGCTCTGCCGCGAGCATGGACAGCAGCACCCCGGAGCCCCTCCCAGGTAGTGCCAACGTGAGGCCCGTGCCGGGGGAGCCGGGACCCTCCTGGGTCCCTCCTGGTGCTGGACGTGCCGCTCGGCTCCGCTCCCCGCAGGGGAGAAGCGGAAGCTGCCCGAGAGCCTGACGCTGGAAGATGCCAAGCGGATCCGCGTCATGGGAGACATCCCCATGGAGCTGGTGAACGAGGTCATGCTGACCATCACGGACCCCGCTGCCATGCTGGGCCCCGAGGTAGGGGGTGGGGGCCGCTGAGGCGGCACCGGCG
>NW_008612087.1:4665-6093 GCF_000691845.1 Merops nubicus | reverse complement strand
GGTGGCTTCCAGCAGCTGTTGCTCTCACCTGTGTCTTCTCTTCTTCCGTGACCCCGACTCAGACCTGGGGGATGAAGAGGAGGCAGAGATGGAGCCAGGCTGAGCTGGCCAGCAGGGAGCGAAGGCTGAGCAGCCCCAGGGGATGGGGACAAGGGCAGGGAGGGTGGCCCCAAGATGGGATGCTGGATGGGGCAGGTAACAGCTGTTGTGAGGAGGTGATGGCCCCGTGAGGAGTCATCAGCATCCATCCCTGTCCAAGCCTCTATCCAGCCCCAGCCCAAGGGCCTGGGCAGCCACCAACCAGCCCCACTCTCTCCAACCATCCCCACTGTCTCCAACCAGCCCTACTCTCCCCAGCCAGCCAATCTGTCCCCAACCAGCCCTGCTGTCCCCAGCCAGCCCTGCTGTCCCCAGCCCAGCACGGTGTCCATCCTACCTGTCACGTCTGTGTTTCTTTCCAGTCTTCTTTTTCTTTTCCTTGCGGATGGGTGAAGAGCTGTCGCAGCTGGGGCGGGGGAAAGTGTGTGCCCTTGAGGGGACAGCAAGGGACTCCCCAGCTCCAGCTCCACGGCCCAGGGTCCTCTTGGCACCCCGCCTCCCCTGGGCCACCCACGGGGTGCATGAGCACCGCACAGAAGTTATTTCCTGGGGGTTTGGGGTGGGGGATAGAAAGGGGCTTTGGGCAGAAGGGCTCTGGCTGCCTGTGGTGCCGGAGTGGCCGCATCCCACTGTGTCCCATTGCCACCTTGTGGGCTCTGCAGCCTGCAGCAGGAGAATGGGGTGGCCAATTCCCACTGGGAAGCCACAGTGGATGGGGGAGATCAGCCCGTGGCCAGTGGGCCCCCCAGCCCCCCAGCCCAGCGGGCTCTTACCTGCGTTCTGAGCCAGGTTTCCTCTTTTTGCTGCCATGAGGAAGGCAGAGAAGAAAAGGGGTGTTAGGGACAGCGTCCTGCCCAGGCCTCCAGCGCTAACCGGGGAGGGGACCAGGCGGGTAGATGGAGCCAGACCCTTCAAGGAGCCATATCCTGCCCGGTGCTGTGCCCTGTGGCAGTCAGCTCCTTCTCAGCACGGGCCAGGCAAGGTCCCACCAGCGCCTGCAGCGGGGCGCGTGTCGCACCATCGGCGCACGCGGACGTCTTGCCCCTCTTCGAGGGGCACATTTGGGGGTGCCCTGCCCCCAGAGCGGTGGGACTCACCCCACGGAGCCTAGTGGAGGGCTGAGCCGGGAGGAGCACTGCCCTCTGGGGAGAGGGGACAGTGCAGGGACAGCTGGGGACTCACCGGCTCCGGCGGTGACCCGATTTCTTTTTCTTCTTCTTCTTGGGCGGCGGAGAGGTGGAGCTGCTCGAGCGTCTTTTCAGCCTGCAGGAGAAAGAAGATGGGGTCTAGGGGAGGGAAAGGATGACCCCCTGCTCTCTGTCCCTGGCA
>NW_008612087.1:4233-4605 GCF_000691845.1 Merops nubicus | reverse complement strand
AGCCGGCGCGCGAGCGGTCGCACTGCAGCACGCAGCCCTCCTCGGAGTCGCCGTACTCCACCACGTACTCCTCCCCGTCTGCCCCGTGGTGGTTCTCTATCACGCTGCCAAAAGGGGGAAAAGCAGGATTCATTCGGGGCTCCCCTGTTCCCCACCCGCCCCCGGAGTGGTTGTGGGGAAGCCTGGGGGACATCCCCTCTGCTACAGCACCCCCGAGAGCCTTGGTCACATCACTCGAGGTTGACACGCGGCAGTCCCCGAGGTGAGGATCTTCTTTGGGCCTTCCTGGGGCTCCTGTCCCTGCAGAAATCCCTGCTGGGCTGGCACAGGGACACCGTGGGGCTCGGGCCCCCCCCCCCCCTCCGGGCCGCC
>NW_008612087.1:0-4157 GCF_000691845.1 Merops nubicus | reverse complement strand
GAGCTGGCAGGAGCCCTGTGGAATTTGGGAGCTGCCCAGGATGAGCTGGGCTTTGAGGCCAGCACCCCAGCAAGCCACTGGTTAGGCACCAGAGCTCCAGGCAGGCAATGGGTGATGTCCCCCTGGGTGACGCCAGGTGAGATGGGGTGTGGGGACATGAGGCCTGGAGCCATCAGGGTCTCCTCTGTCCTGAGTGACTTCGTCAGCATTAATTTTTCCCGCTGCCATGGAAACTGGTGGGAGGTTGCCATTGACTACCAGAGCTGCAGGCAGGGCTTGGCAGAGGCCTGGCAGCTGGACCAGGCAGGCAGGAGGGACTCGGGAGGTCCTGCCCAGCCTCCCCCCTGCCACCTCCCACCTCACTGGTCCTCCTCTGCCATCAGCCCCAGGAGCAGCACCAAACCCCACTGGGAGCCTCTCGTTTGTTCTGGGGGGAACGTGGGACACCTCGCCCCGGGGAGGGATGAAGCCAGAGGGAACAGTGCTGAGTGGAGCCCAGCATCACACCACCCTTGGCACGCTTCCCAAGGGAGATTTGCCCTCAGAAACACGATGTGGGCTCCTCTGCCCTTCCCAGCCTGGAGGTGTGTGGCTGAGGACACTGGTGGAGAAGAGCAGCCCCGACGGCACCAGCCCCTTGGCACCTGCCCAGCCCCTCTGGCTGAGCCAAGGGCTGCTCCCAGCCCCCCCCAGCAGAGCCCACAGCCCCTCAGGCTGGCAGCCCTGCCCACAAGGCAGGCCCTGGGCTGTTCAACCCAGTTAAAAACGGTTTGGAGCAAAACTACAAGTGCAGCACCCTGCTCCTGAGAGCGGAGGATCACTCAGGCGGGTGCCAGGCTCCCTGCTGCCCCGCAGCCACGGCTTTCTGGGTCTTCTCCAAGTGACTCCTGTTTTGGCCGTGCCCCAAGGGCAGGAGCAGCCTTTCAAGCACCCACCCAACCGTGGGAAGGGGGAGGAAAGAGGACAAGAGGGAGGCGACGGGGATAATTCCCCCTGGGCTCTCTGCTGGGCGAGCGGGCGGCGCCCCCCGCCAGCCCCTGCTGCCAGCCCCTGCTGCCAGCCCCTGCTGCCAGCCCCTCCTTCATCAGCTCTGCTGGGAGGCTCAGGACAGGCTTGTGCTGCCCCAATCCTCCCTCCCTGCCCTGCACATGCTCCTGTTTGTGTTCAGTCCCACCAGCCTGTCCATCAAGCGGTGACTCCTCGGGGACCGGGCTGTGCACACACAGAGACAGGAGCTGGAGCAGTGCCGAGAGCAAGGCAGGGACTCAGGTGGTCACGGCCCTGCTCAGTGCCTCAGTTTCCCCTGGGGAGCTTTGCAGATGATGCTGAGCTGTCACATCTGCTTTGAAACCAGACCAGCTGGTTCAGGCTCAGGCCTGGCAGCCAGCGACTGAGCTGTAAAAGTCCAGAGAGGTGCTAGAGCAGGACCAGCTCGTGAGTTGTTTTGCTGCATGCTCTCCCAGCTGCTACAAGGGCTGGGGATCTTTATTTACAGCTTATTTAACTCCCTTGTTCAGCCTCTTCAACCAGCACAGACCTTTTGCACCCAGGACATCCTTCAGCAGGGACTTCAGCAGCTCAGGTCTTGACAGCTTGAAGAGCCACCTCCTTTGGAGCCAGCTCCTCCCAGTGCCTCTGGCTTTGTTCTCAGAGCAATCCTTTGCTTTCAGACTGCTCCTTCCAGCTCAGCACTATTATTTATAGCCCCTGGGCTAATCTTTAATGATTACCCTTCGGATGGCAACAGCAAGCCCACAAAGGTGACAGCTAAGGCTGCCTGGGTAACCTTAACACACCTTTGGCTTCCTGACGTGCTCCCTGTGTTCGTTAGGTCCTAATGAGCCTGCTTGGGAAGATGCCCTGGAGATGACTCGTGCTCCCAGGGGCACAGGCCACTTGTTAACACCTCGGGCTTGATGCTGGATGGTGACCCGGGCAGGCTGGTTTTCCCCACACCTTGATTTTTCCTGCCTGGAGGAGAACCCTGAATGCTTCGTGCTGCCCCGGGGCCACGTGCCCCATCCCGGGCTGGGGACAGCCGAGCCCTGTCCCTCCCTGCCTGGTGCAGCAGTGGGAGGAAGGCTCTCCCCTCATCACGGCTTCCCTGCCTCCCTCTTCGCTCCGATTTCCTGACCCTAATGAAGCATTAATATTCAGTGAACCTGCAGCATCTATTCCTGTCCCAAGTGACCTGGTTTCCAGGCTGATGGATGGTGCACGCCAGGCCAGCCACGCTGCCTGGGCCATTAAGCACTGCACAGATAAATCACCAGCCAGCCAGGGAGGACCCTCGGGAGGCTGGAGACAGTCCTGTGTGGGGCAGAGACAGTGGCACATCCTCAGCAGGAGCTGGGCTGCTTCAGAGATTGAACCTGAGCCTCAAGCCCCCCCTGAGGCAGAAGCAGCCCCCAGGGACCAGGCAGCATGAGCAATTAGGAGGAAAAGGCACAGAGCTTCTTGGAGAAGCTTCTTCCACGGGTCTCCTTGGGGTCACACCAGCCTGATGGAGACCCAGGCTCTTGAGTCTACCCAGGTGAGAAGCAGCCTTGAGCCACCAATCCAGCCCAGGCCCCTTGCAGCAGAAATTATTAGTGTTATTACTGCTACTAATGATTATTATTGGTAACAGTAATATTTCTAGGGTACTTTTGAACCATCTCCATCCACACCAGCAGACAGGACTATCCTGCACTGTGGAGTTCAGAGCAAGGACTGGAAGCCAGTGCCCTCATCTGGCTGGAGGCACAAGCTGCTATTTCAGCCCCAGGGAGACCTGGAAGCTGGACCCAAAGAGGCAGGATCAGGCAGAGGTGAGGCACAGCACAGATGCCACTGGTCTCTGCCACTGGCTGGTGTGGTAGGCCAAGCATGGAGGCCTTTGGTTCCATCACCTGGGAAACAAGCATTGCAATGCTGGCCTCCTTGCACAGAACCCTGAGGTCTCCAAAAGACCAGTGCAGGATAACCTCTGACCTCTCCATGAGGTAGGATACTGCCCGAGAGAGGCAAACCCTACCTCCAACCAACTGACCAACCATCAAATCAACCAAATATCCAACCATTCATGCAACCAACTGACTGACCAACCAACCAATCAACCATCAAATCAACCAAATATCCAACCATTCATGCAACCAACCGACTGACCAACCAACCAATCAACCATCAAATCAACAAAATATCCAACCATTCATGTAACCAACTGACTGACCAACCAACCAATCAACCATCAAATCAACCAAATATCCAACCATTCATGCAACCAACCGACTGACCAACCAACCAATCAACCATCAAATCAACAAAATATCCAACCATCCATGCAACCAACCCATCCATCCATCCATCCATCCATCCATCCATCCATCCATCCATCCATCCATCCATCCATCCATCCATCCATCCATCCATCCATCCATCCATCCATCCATCCATCCATCCATCCATCCATCCATCCATCCATCCATCCATCCATCCATCCATCCATCCATCCATCCATCCATCCATCCATCCATCCATCCATCCATCCATCCATCCATCCATCCATCCATCCATCCATCCACCCCTCCACCCCTATACACCTTCTCTATGTCCATCCAGCTACCCAACCATCCCTATATACCCTCTTCATACCATCCACCCACTTGGAGGCAACCTGGGACATGCCTTTTTGGGACAAGGGTTGGGCAGGACAGCCAGGCAGGTTGAGCTGGAGCTGCCTCACTTACATTTGGCGCCCATGCTGGTCCTCCCTGGTGAGCACACCTTCCTTCTCCATCAGCATCTGCCGGAAGGTCCCCACCTTCTGCCTGATCTCCTCTTCAGAGTACCTGCATGGGCAGAGACAAGGTCAGGGCTGATGAGGTTGGATTGTGGGCTCCTCAAGGGGCCTCCTGAGCACCTCCAAATCTTCAGGAGCGACACATGGCCCAAGGGGCTGCTCAGAAGGAAAGGTGGCATGGTGACAGTCATCAAGGCCTGGAGGAGAGCAGGTCCCCTGCCACCACCCTCACCTCCCTGTCCCTCCCAGCAGTGCTTGGCAGAAGAAAGGTCATCAGGAAGGGGTGAAAGAAGAGGGTGACAATGAGGTTGCCATTCTCCTGGCTGCCCTGGGTTTTGGGGCACATTCCTGCCAACTCCCCTGGGCAGTGCCAGCA
>NW_008612086.1:0-2826 GCF_000691845.1 Merops nubicus | reverse complement strand
GGGGACAGGAAGGAGAGTCAGGAGAAATAGGTCAGACCCTGGGAGGTGAGATGAGCAGAGGTTAACAGAGCAACGAAAGAATGAAACACCAGTGAGAACAATGATACTAAGGGAATAATTTGCACAACACGCGAGGTAAAAGGCAACTGCTCAACAGTGACCTCACCACTGGCAGCCAACCGCTGGAACTGCCGCCCTCCCACCAGCCAATCCCCCCTGCAGAGCGGCCATGACGTCAGGGTGGGATCAGTGACCTCATTGCCTGGTTCAGGCATCTGTCCTGGCTGTCCGTCCTCCCAGATTCTGGGGAAATTCACCCTGTGCAAGGGACACATGAGGAGAAGCTGTTGACATTCACCAAGGCAGCCGTGAAAGCCAACGCGTGGCCCTTGACCAAAGACAAGGACTTTCTGTTGAAGAACATGGGCACCCTGGAGGGTGTGAGGGACTGCAGGACGTGGAGAACACCTCAACATGGCTGGCAAATGCCGGGGGACCTGGGCAAGGAGGAGGTGCCTTTGAGCTGTGGAGGGGGGGCTGCCTCCCTGGGGTGGGAACCCCTGTGCAGTCAGCGTGCTCCCAGCAGCCCCGAGAGCACCCCAATGTTTCAACGTGGAGGGAGGAGAGGAGCAGAGAGGTGTGAAGATTCCACCAACCACAGGCCGTGGAAGATCCTCTCCTAGGAGCGGGAGGTTTCAAACCATTACATCCAGCCCCATAGAAGCGACTTGTGAGAGGCTTGGGGGCTTTTTTTCCTCTTGCCCACTGTTCACTCAGCTGCTCTGGGACTGGACGACTTGGTGGACGGCACCTTCTTTGTCCTCCCAGGCTGAAAAGCCCTTTTTGTAGAGCTGAGAAACCCCTCTGTAGGACTGCTTGAGGCAGCGTGGGGAGCCTGCCCTGGTGACCCAGACGACCTTGTTGGGGTAGATTTCGGGTCCCTTCTCTTGAGAACCCCCTTTGTAGGACTAGGGCCGCCCGGCAGGCAGGCGACTCTTGTCACTGTGTGCCCTCATGGGAGGGAGCAGTAGACAAGTTGTTTGATTTTCTAGAAGGATATCAGTCTCATCCCTCACTCCGGGGACAAGATTGGGCAAGGAAACACTGTTTTCAAGCCCAGAGTGTAGTGGGCAGGAGAGGAGCATTGCAGAAGGAAGGGTTGGGAAGGGGAAGGGAAGAGCTGTAGTTTGTGCAGTGCTGGGGGCGAGTTTGGCAGCTGCGACAGAGGAGAGGGAGCAGGAGTTGTGTCAGCATGAGACTTTATTTAATGGACTCCTTGCAGGTGGTAACAAAAACTTAGAGCAACAATTAGAGCAAAGTAAACAATTATTGGAAGAAGAAGAGAATAAAAATAACAAAGATGGGAAGAGCTTCCATGATACTGGTGCTGAGCCACCAGGATGTCAGCCGGAGGCTCAGCCTTCTGATGTTCACTTCCAGAACTGCCAATGGGACCTGGAGAAAATGGATAAGCAATTGTTACATAAACGAGGAGTGGAATGAAAAAATAAAAAAGCTTGGAGATTCTTTTATATTAAAAATATTACGATTCTTAGGAGTGTGTCCCCCGTATAACTGTTCCAGAGTTGCTTTACAAAGAAGAAAGGGAGAAAGGAAGAACAGAGTTTCTCTAGTTGCAGCACGCAAGGTAGCAGAAGGTTCTATTTGTGGAACTGCACAACTGCTTAAAAAATTCCACAGAATCCTGTGTGTGCGAGCACACCCATAAAACAGGAAAGCTGAAAGAGGAACTGAGTATCAAAACTTGAGGATAAAGTTTTTTGGCTGGTATTCAGTGCAAATGACAACAGCGTGGAAGTTAAGCTGAAAAGCAGAGTAGGCTGTTCAGCTTGTAAATGCAGATATTAGAAGAGAGCCAACCAATTCATTAAAAACATTTTAGAAGTTCACCTCAGCTCTCAGTTAATCCTGATTCCTGCTCCTGTCAGATGCCAGAGCAGAGTTTCACTGGTTCCATTTGAAATCCAGAGTGCCAGTTTCTCAGGTGCTATTGTCTGTGTAGGGTGAAAGGTTCTTGAGCAGCAGACAAAAGAGCAAAGTATTTTCTGTTTCTGCCTTCCACGTGTTGCTCCAGGCAGCTCCCCTTCAGATGGGTGCCTCCTGCTGACCAGGAGCTCTGAAAACCAGGGGGTTTGCTGCTTGCTAATGCTGACAGGAAACGAGACTGAGTTCAGCTGTTTTCTAACGCTCTCTGCACAACTTTGCAGGAGTAACTGGTGCAACTTGGACAAAGAAACACGTCCACCAGCGACTAGGAGAGGAAAAGCAAGCTGCAGGGTGGGTCCCACAGCATATCTAGCCCAGGAGATGTCCCTGCACAACTGTCAGCCCTGGCAGGACGTGCTAAAGATCCAGGGGGACTTCAGCCCACCAGAGGAAACCAAGGATGAAAGGCACCCGTGCAGAGGGAGCAAGACGAGCTCCCGGGTTTGACTCTCGGGCAAGCAGCTTTCTACAGCCCGCCCCAGAAAGCCCCGAGGCTGCGCAGAGCCGGCCCAGTCCCCACCGCCCCCCGCTGGCCCCTGCTGGCACTGCAACCCACGAGCCCCGGGGCTATCGGGAGCCCCACTTCCCCAGCAGGGACAGGGCATGGAACGGGCCCCAGTGCATGACGTGGGGAAAAAGAAGAGGAAGTTTGGACTTACCGCCTAGATTTCTGTATCCTCATTTGCACCTCCAGCCTGTAGGCAGCCTGAACCTGTGCCCCTTGGCATGCTCCTCTCTGCACCCCTGGAGCCCTGGGTGTCGTGGATCCCAAGCCCTCGGTGTCCATTGTGGTGGGCCCCTGTTGTGGTTTGAGGCTTG
>NW_008612085.1:0-6510 GCF_000691845.1 Merops nubicus | reverse complement strand
GGTTCTACCTGGCTAAATCCATCACTACCAATGGTCCTCCTCCCCCAAAACCAGCATCCTGCTGACTTGGCAACACCAACCCCTAAAACCCCATCCTCCACCCCAAAAACAACCCCTCCACGGAAAAACCAAGGGGTTGGGCAGACACAGTTCATGAGGACTAAGCTCAAGGACACAACTTGGAGCAGAAACGTTCCTCCTCGCCCTGGGGGTGGCCAGAAATATCCTGGTTTGTGTCAACAGGGCCTTGGGTCAACAGGATGACAGATCTGGGGACAGATAAATGTCACCTGCTGACGTCAGGGCCACGGCAACCAAATCAAAGTGCAGCCTTCAGCTATTTTTAAACCCCAGTTAAAGGATTTGGTCTTTAAAATCAAAAGAGTTATCACCAGAGAGCATCATTTTGGGGGGGAAAAAAAAGAAGGTGGTTAAAAATCCCCCTTTTGAAGCCAGAGCTTCAACCTTCCTTCCTCTCTGCTGCTGGCAGTTGGAGAAGAGGAGCTGCACCCAAGCCCAAAACGGTCCCACCTGAAAAAGCAGCAGATAAGGATTTGGGGAGGGCACAGACGTGGGCTTGGCACCCACGTGGGCGTTGGAAACCTCCCCAGAGGGGTTAAAAATAACTCCAGGAGGGTTCCCAGCCCTGCTGAAGGTCGCTGTGGGCCAGAGCTGCTGTGTTGATAGTAAGAGGAGACACGTGGCTCCTGGTGGGGTCTCCAGAACCCACGTGGCACGGCTGGGTTCCTCACCTGAGGTTGTGGAGGTTGCTTGTGGCCCACACCAGCCCAACGTCTCCTTGGTTGGGTGGTTTCCCTTCTTCAAGCTCATCCTCATGTTGGAGAAAGTCCCTTTTCCCTCCCAAGAAGTGCCCACATGGTCCCAACCTTCTGGCCTTGCAGAGCACCAGTGTAGGAGGAGGAACATGCCTCAGGAAGGTGCCTCTTGGGAGCCAGTTGGCCAAAGGAACCCCCATGATAATCAACCTGGGGAGATGTTCTCCACGGTGACCCCCCAGGACTCAGGTTCTGTTTAGAAAGGACAAGATTCCAACCAGGAATGTTGGGTGCTGCCTCTTGGTTTGGCTTCTCTGCCATCTCAAGGGGTTTTGGAGGTGCTGCTTCCTTGTTTTCTTCACGTGGGAGAAGAGAAAGTGGCTTCAAGAGTTCCATCTTCAGCTTAGAATGGACCCTGTGGTGAAGCTCCATCCCTCCTGGAGACAACAGCAGGAGGCAGCTGGCCAAAGGACAGGGGCCAAGGCACAACCCCCTCTGAAAATCACCAATCCAAGGCTGAACCCAAACCCTCAGATGAGCATGGAGAGGCACCAACCACACACATGGAACACCCAAAGTCCCTGTTCCCACCAGAACTTCTTCAGGGTTTCCATTTCTCTTTCTGAGGAGCAGGTGAAGAACATGGATGATTTTGGCCTTTTCATCCTTCCTGTTTGCCACCTTCTGCACAAAACTGGAAGGATCTCCCTATTTTCCTTTTCAAAGGTGGCTTCTTCACAAATATTAACAACTTCTCAACCCTTCCAACCCCCACCCAACACCTTTAGAGGTTTCTTGAAGTTATCTGTCCTTAGAGAAATGAAGAGAGCAGCTTCATGAAAGATCTCTGACTTATTAGCCCTCAAAGCCACCAAAAGAGAAAGGAAAAACCCCCCCAAAGTTGAGCCTCTAAAGCTTTGCCATGCAGCAGGCACCCAGCAAAACAGGAAGAGAGATTTTTTGGATCCTCAGTGAAACTCAGTTGCACCCTGGAACCTTCCAAAACGCCCTCCAGCCACCCTGGCCTCCTCCCAGGCATGAGCCCCAGCCCTTGGGACTGCTGGTTTCAGAGCTGAACCAGGCAGAGTGATGCAGAAGGGAAAATATTTGGAGAGAGGGAGGAAAAAAAAAAGGTTATAAAACCCAAAGAAAAGAGGAAAATTAAAGGGGAGATCTTCTGTGTGCCTCGACTCCTGAAGATGAAGGTGGTTATTGATTCCTCTCTCAACCAAGGGCTTCACTGAGTTCACAGAAGGCAGCAGAGACAAAGCTCTTGGATAAACCAGCAGTGGAAGAACCCAATTCCCCACCAGAAAAGATCACTGATGATCCATTTGCCCTTTTCTCCTCCTCATCACCCAGTGACCTGGAGAAGACGAGCTCAGCACAGCTCCATCTTCTCCCCTCCCTGATCCCCAGATGAAGAATCCAGGGTAGAACCTGCACCAAGCTCACTGGGAGAGGATTTTCTTACAACACTGAAGCATGAGAAGCAAAACAGCTTCAGTCTGAATCTCCTGCCAGGCTGCAGGCTTGGCCACCTCACCCTGTTCTCCCAGAACCCAAGGAATTTTTGGCCAGCTCATCTTAAATTGGGCATCCCCTGGCTCTCAGACCTGCAGCAGCACACACAGACCTTCAGGAGGTGGAAGGACACGAGGAGAGAAGAACAAAATCTTCCACCAAACCCTGCTGAGAGCTCTGAAGTCCCCTTGCAGCACTTTCCCACCCACATTTCCCCCCCCTCTCTGCTTCTCCCAGCAAATAAACCCCCCTGAGTTTGGGGAGGGGAATAACCAAACACATTCACTGTGATACTCACAGATGAAAAATTGTAATTGCTCTGCCTTGACATCTGGTTTTGATTTCCCTTCCCTTCTATCAGCTTACGTAAGGGACAGATGATGCACAGAGCTCCTCTGCCACTCTTGGGCTGAGATTGGCTGTTTACATTCCTCCTCCTAAAAATTTAGTCTATGCCACACACACACACACACACACACAGACACAGAGGAGAGTTTGAAGCAGAAAAAAAGGCAAAAAGACAAATAAGTTGTTTCCAGGGGGGAATAAAACATCACTGATGGGAGGGGGAGAGGGGTTGGGGGGGTGTAAATTCAGAGAGGAGGGGGAAAAAAAAAAAGAGATCTTCCTGTGGAGAAATTCCATCTCCACATACCAGCCCTGGCCAAGTTCACAGGAGCAGAGAGAGTTTACACCCGGGTGGGTGGGAGAGTTTTGGTGAGCAAGTGCCAAATGTCCTGCTGCAAACACAAATTCCACCTCAGGCACGTGGCTGTTACCCAACCAAGTGCAGCTCCAGGGTCTGTGGCCCCCTTCCTGCCCACGGGGGGGGGGGGAGCTCTCTGCAGGGGTTTTTATTCTTGGAGACAACCCTTTGAAGTCAATTCTGCTGTTGTGGTAAGCTGGAGTCTTCAGGGCACGTGGTGAAGGGGCAACCACCCCAAACCAGGCACCTGCTTGGCTGACCCAGGCCCTAGACATAGATTAGGAACCTCCTTCTGACTCTGGACTCCCCTCAGCTCCTCCCTCCCCAGCCATCCAGGAGCTGCTGCAGTGGTCCCAATGTTGGCTACCCAGACAGCACCCTGGGCAACCTGCTGGAGGAGGGGGGGGAGGCTGGATGAGATGGTCTCCAGAGGTCCCTTCCAACCCCATCCCTCTGGGGTTCTGCAACAGGCCAGGCTAATGCAGTTGTGGGGGGAAGATTCTGCACCCCAACACCCCTGAAGCTTCTCCAGGGTGTTCTCAACCACATCATTTTATCCTCAGAGCTCAATTTGACTGAATCCCCCCTCCCCAAAACACGGGGGGGGAGGCTGGATGAGATGGTCTCCAGAGGTCCCTTCCAACCCCATCCCTCTGGGGTTCTGCAACAGGCCAGGCTAATGCAGTTGTGGGGGGAAGATTCTGCACCCCAACACCCCTGAAGCTTCTCCAGGGTGTTCTCAACCACATCATTTTATCCTCAGAGCTCAATTTGACTGAATCCCCCCTCCCCAAAACACCAACACCCAGGAAGGGACCCCCCAGGAGCTGCAAAATCACACAGCCTGTCATGCACAACCCTCACCCTTCTCCCAAGAGGACTCAAGTTTTACCCAGGGCAATTCCAAAGGATCTACAAATCCCACGTGGACAGAAAATCACATCCACAGAAGATGTTCCACAGTAAGAACATGCACCAAACGACCCCAAAATTGAAGGGACCCCCCCCCTGCAGCCTGAAGCTGACCCTCTGGGCTGTGCTGTGCCACGGGGCCACGTCCTGCAGAGAGCAGGTAGAACATCTGGGGCAGCAAAAGCATCTCCAAGATCAATCCCCATAATAGCCATAATTATTTCTATAATTATCTAATAAAATATATTCTTCTAGACTCCTTTGGGTTCTCTGTTTGGTTTCTGAGCAGCCCTCAACACCTCCCCCAGCTGGCTACGAGGCAGGACCCTGGGCTGGAGAACCCTTCAGCCTGCTCAAGTGCAGCTCTCCTGATTTATAGCTTCAATAAAGACCAATCATTCCCCTGGGGACTCTCCCATTTTGGCTCACGGCAACCTCAGCACCACAAGTTAAGTTTTAAAAGACAGAAAAACCTGGAACTCACTCTGGAGGAGGAGAAATAAAGAGGCAGAGCAACAATGGCCAAGGCATAAGGGTGGAAATGTTCTCCTGTAAGGGCAACAAGAGGTCTCAAGCTCACTCCCCATGAAATTCTGCAGGTCCTGCATCCCTTTGACACCTTAAGATTTTGGTCAAGGACACTGCCATCAATTACACTGGAATCCAAACAACTAAAAGGGGCTTCAAGCAAACGTGGCAACTGACTCCTTCATGTGCTTCCCTACAGCAGTGGTGTGGCCAGCAGGAGCAGGGCAGGATTGTCCCCATGGACTCAGCACTGGGGAGGCTGCTCCTCAAATCTTGGGGGCAGTTTTGGGCTCCTCACTCCAAGAAAGAGCTTGAGGGGCTGGAATTTTTCCAGAGAAGGGCAACGGAGCTGCTGGGGAAGGGTCTAGAGCCCAAGTGTGGTGAGGAGCAGCTGAGGGAGCTGGGGGTGCTGAGCCTGGAGCAAAGGAGGCTCAGGGGAGACCTTCTGGCTCTGACACCTCCCTGAAAGGTTGAAGCCAGGTGGGGTTTGGGCTCTTCTCCCAAGAAACAAGGGATGGGAAAAAGAGGAAACAGCCTCAGGTTGCCCCAGGGGAGGTTGAGGTTGTCCCTGAGGAACAATTTCTTGCCCTGGAGGGTTGCCCAGGGCTGTGCCAGGCTGCCCAGGGCAGTGGTGGAGTCCCCACCCCTGGAGGGGTTCCCAAGCCCTGGAGATGTGGGGTGAGGGACATGGGGCAGTGGGGACCTGGCAGGGCTGAGGGCACGGATGGATTTCATGCTCCTCAAGGTCCTTCCCAACCTGCACAGCTCTAGAACTCTACAGCCAGGCTCACAGATACCTCACACAGCTTTTAGAAGTGGAAAAAAAATCTCATTTTTCACCCTCAGAAGCAAAAAGAACTTTCTGGAGAGGTTTTCTGTCTCCACCAAAGCAGCCTGCAGCATCCTCAGGCCCCAAGAGCTGACAGGGAGCCCCAACCAAGCCCAGGAGAGGCTGTAGAAGACCCCTGTGCTCTGTTTGGGATGGGACCTCTCTGAGGAAAAGGTCAGTGATATAAGTTGGACCCAAATCCTTAAATAATAACAGCATTGACAGACATCACCTTGATACCTTCCCATTTCCAGGGGCCAGTTATTGGCTTCTCTGGTCACCTCCTCCTCACCCAAACCTGCATGTTTTTCCACTAGGTGCTCTGCAGATGAGATCAGGAAGGCTGAAGGCATCACTCATGGCCAGACAAGTGGAAAAACACTCCCCCAACACCATCATTTTCAAGCAGCCCATCCTTCAGGTGCTGCAGGAATCTGCTCCCAGCCTGGCAAACCAAAGCAGGAAGGGAATTCTGCCAGTGAAATCATCACTCCTGGTCCCACCTTCACAGGCTGATCATTGAGCACCCAAGGAGAGGATTCAGAGTGCTCAGCTCAGAACAAAAAGGCAGCACTAGGAGGATTGAATTCCTTCCCACCAGGTGATTTGTCTCTCCAAATGTTTCCCCCACTAGGTTCTCAGCAAGGCCAGGAAGAGCTGCTCAAAACAGCAGCTCAGGGGAAGAGAAGGAGGAACAGGGGAGGAAAAAACAGCAATACCAGCTCCCATTCCAAAACACCAAGATCCTGAAGGTCTCACAAAGAAGCTCCATGAAAACCAAGCTCAGAGGAGACTCTCAGCTCTCCCACAGCCTCCAGCTGCCCTCCTGCTTGCTCCTAACCCCCTCCCAGTCATCTCCTGGCCCAGGCTGATGAGATGCCCAGAGCTGCTGAACTTCTCCAACGTGGTGGATGCTTCTCCTGCTGTTAAGAGGGGGAGAAAGGCAGCAGGTCCTCTCCAAAAAAAAATCAGCACACACTCCAACAAGTCCTCGAGGAGGCCAAGAGCAGAACAGGGACGTCCCCAGGGAGGCCCAAGGATGCAGGGAGAGGATTTTACACCTCTCAACACTTCCACCCCGAGCAGCCTGTGACAGGCTGAGAAACAGAGCTGTGAGCTGAGATGACAAAAACCTGTTTCTTCAAAATTTTAAGTGCTTATTCACTCCTGCTTGTCACCTGTAAGCAAACTACTCCTCCATTCAGCAGAGGCCTGGCCAGGATGCAAAGGTGGGG
>NW_008612084.1:0-50059 GCF_000691845.1 Merops nubicus | reverse complement strand
GAGGCGGGTGCGCTGCCAGCACCGGCACCTGCGCCCGCTCCGCCTCTGGCTCTTCTGTTTGAAGACTCTTAAACCTCATGGCGACATAAATGGATCCAGATAAGGCGTGCCCGTATCGTTCCTGATAGCAGCGCTTTCATGTGGAATTATTGTCTTCCTCTCTGGAGCTGCTGCATTCTCATTGGTGTGCTTCCCCTGACTGAAACGTGGCAGCTAATAGACTCCATCCTGCTGAGGGGAAACTAATACGTGCTCTTCATGTTCAGGTTTATAAATATGTAAAATATTTTTTTAATTGTAGTTAGCAAAGCAGGCAGGTAATCAATAATACCAGGCGTGACAAACACGCTGTTGACATACAGCATAGCCAAAAAGACTGGTAAGAGATAAGGGCTTCCTGTCAGCAGTGCCCCATGCTAATTAATATTCAGACATTGTCATGTTCAATGATAAATGAATTCCTTGAACTATATTGATATAGTAGGTTAAACATTGAAAAAGTTGGGTTGAACTTTGACTTTAAATATTCATTAAAGCTAATTATGGATTTTATGACTACATGAATTACAGTTTCTGTGTCATCATTGGCAATTTATTTTAAATTTATTTAAAGCAATCTTTATATATTAACTTTATCACGTTTAGTGAGGTAATGTAGTAAATGTTTACTCTCTGCAGTCATTAAACTTCTATTCAGGTATTTCCTTTATGCATTAAATTTCCACAGTTGAAATGACATACTTTAAAAAGAAATTATGCCAATTAGCTGATAAAAAAGAATTACAGCTTTTTAAATATCCAGACTCCTGTGGCAAGAGTGCTGTATAATCAAAGGAATAGTGGTTTTAATAATGCCAGATGTGTAATCCATCAGAACCAATTTGTTTATCTTGCCATCAGTACCAGCTTTTCCAGATGAGTCTTTTGGCATGGAATAATGAGAGGGATCTCCAATATTGTACGGAGTTATGGAACTGAATTATGGTATGTAATTAAAAGCAATAAATGTTTAACTTCGGTCTGCTAACGAGGAGGTGATATCTAGGGTATTTTTTCTCCATAATAGGTTTCTGAGGGGAGATACAGATCTGTTCTAATTACCGTGCACTAGTTCTGAGTTCAGTGTTGCTCTCTGCTGCTCCCCCCAGCAGCGCAGTGGGCCCAGGCAGGCGGCAGGAGCCGCCAGGTCGCCCGCCAGCCCTGCGGGAGGAGGTGTTGTGGGTGGCAGCTCTGCCGGGCCGTGGCGCGCGGCCCTGCCCCGAGTTCTGAGCGCTTCGTGAGGCCGTGCTCACAAAAGCTTCCAGAGGCTGGGAGGTGTTTGACTGTGTACTCTGCAATCAGCAGCCATGATACTGGGTTTCTAGGAGTTCACAAAGGGAGTTTTCCTTAGTCCACCTGTAGGATTGTGTGTGCAGGTCTAACTGTGTGATTTTAGGAGTGTCAGAGCAAAGCTGTTTGGTTACAATGTACTGGGGAGACAGAAGAATAATTGACAGTTTTAACATTCCTCTGTGTCTCTAAGCTACGTGTCCAAGCTAAAAATTAGTATTGTTCACAACCGTCCTGTCTGACTTTTCACTTGGATGCCTTCTGCTGGTTTAGTTAGGCTGTATGCACATATTTTCACAGCTTTTTACAGTGTTTAGACTCCTCTGTGAAGCAAGATGTGGATAGATTGAAGCAGAGCCACCAGCAGTGACTGTGTGGCGTTTCCTCACGGCCGCGGGTATCATTTGATTTCTGTACGTACTTACAGGACTAGCGAGGCCACTTGAACTCTGATGAAGCCCTTCCTCTTTGCTCAGCTCTGGGATTAACTGGTAGGGTACAAAGCTACTCAGCCATCAGACCAGAGAACTACCCCTGCGGTCATCAGGTTGTGCTGACCTGCCTGAACTTCAGAAACTTCTCCTATTGCTGAACACAAGACAATTATGATATAGCTGCAGAGTCAAGGGTTGGCAGCTTGGCCTCTTTTTTCAATGAGTATTAAAATTGTAAATAAGCAAAAGCAAAGTTCTAGACTTAGAATTAATACCATTTAACTGTATTGTTAAACTGTCATTTTATTAGAAAGAAATTGAACTAACAATTCAACAAACAGGGCTAGGCATTAGGCCTAGAAAGAAAGCTTCTTTTTGCCTGTATTTCATTGTGTTAGGGCAGTGAATTACAACTGCACTCCATCATTTTTACAAGTTAATGTTTATGTACATAAACCTGATTAAGTCCATAGCAATGCAGAAGGTAGTGATAACCATGATTTCCATTCCATTACAGTTTTGCTGCTTTTCAGTGGCGTCTAGAATTACAGTCGAAGCCTATCTTAACGTTATGAGTATCAGTGCTGAAACTGCACAGTGTTACTTAATCACTGGCAGAGTTGCTTTGTGCACAATTACTTGACACTCAGTGCTATTGGTGTAGACTATCAAACCAGTTTTGCCACGTAATTCTTCAAAATTAGTTTCAAAAAGGAGATTAAAACTTTTAAGACGTCAAGCACTGACCAAGTCAGGATGCTCAGAAATCAAGTCATAGCTTAAGCACAAGTGACAGTACTATTTTTCGTAGAATTGTGGCATCTAAATAAAAAATCTTTTGCAGCATCATGATTCTTCTTGATTTATTAATTGACATGTTACATAGAGAAGTTTCAGAATTCATAATCTTTTCACCTAGATTTAAATTTTCACCTGTCTCTAAATATCTGTGCTGATTTGGATAGGTCACTCTTTTCAAATACTTTTTCTTAGCGATCTTCTTGTTTCCATCTCAGTTGTGGCAAGGGGAATTCCACTGAGAATAAAGAGAGAACATTTTCCCCTGAAGGTGGTCAAATGCTGGAACAGAGGCTTCAAAAGGGGAGGCATTCTCCATTCCTGGGGCTTTTGGAATCATCTGGGCAGTGCCCTGAGCAGGCCAGTGGTCAGCCCTGCATTGGACTGAAGGCCCCAGAGGTCCCTTCCAGCCTCCATGTTTTTGCTGCTCTGGATTATGAGAAAAAAAAAAACTCCCTTAAAACCAGAATTAATTAGATGTTATAGGTAGGCTGAACTGGCCACATGTCACTGACGAAGACAGGATTTCCCATTCTGGGATCCCTGCTTAATGTGGTTTTAAATTTTTCAGACTGGAGGCAATTGGGATGATATTTTCTAGATTCTTGCCAAGGCTCTTTTTTTTTTTTAAATTCTGACAACTGTATACGGTGATGAACTAAAGCTGTGTCCTGACACTGAGTTCTTAAGCAGAAATATTACATGCAAAGTGTTGCCTTTACCCGTGTCGGACTGTGCCCTGTGTGCTGAAGGTAGACGGGCGCGTTTGTCCGCGGCGCAGCTGCGTCCGAGCAGAGGCACTTCTGCCTTAGCCTTCTGCTGCCCTTCTGCTGAGTGTAAAGTCATGACAGCATGTGGTGTTCTTTTGTTTTAACTGGCAGCTTTGTAAGAGGGTTTAATTTTCAAGTACAACACTTGAATCTTTATCTGTAGTTTGCATGTGATTTTAAGACTTCTATATGGTTTTAGCTCTTGGAGAGACAAAATACTTTCCTCTGGAAAAAAAAAAAAAAAACAAACAAAAAAACTCTCTGCAACGTATTACTATTTAAGAATAATACTCTATTTCTAAAATCTAAAGGCCAGAAAATCATGAGAGTTTAGCTTAAGAGCAGCAGTTTCTGTTGCTAATGACAGTTTCTTCAGTTAGAAATAAGATGTCAGGTGGCAATGTTTTTATTGTGTATCTGGATTTATCTTATTCTCTGGCAGTGTGTCCTTGTTGCAGGATAGTTAACCTTGAGTCCTCTATGAGCATCTCCTGCATTTTCTTATTTGCCTCCTCCGTGTTATAAAAAAGAAAACCAAAGACCTAAAAGAAGCTGGCTGGGTGGCAGGGAAGCGTACTCATCAATTAAATGTGTGACAGTGTTTTCTGTTGGATGGACTAATATGTCAAGGAGATGGGCAGGACCTCATGTTTGTGCTTTTGACAAATCAGCAAATGTTTAATCTCTAGATGTGCAGCGTCTCATAAATAATGTAGCAGTCCCCAAAGCAGAACGCTGCTCTGCCAGGAGGGTCTCTGTCATTAGGGAAGTAAAACACAAAATTAAACAAAATCATCCGTTTTGTTTAATGCTTGCATCTTTTATACTTCTCAGTAAGAGTTTTATCTAGTGGCAGGCTGCCTTTTTTTCCCCTTCAACTTCTGTTGAGTGCACCAGAGGTATTTAAAGGCTCATCAAATTCTCATTCAAAATGTATACATCTTCAGTACCTGCTGGATGGGCAGTGACTCCTGGCGTGGTGAGCCGTGCAGCCGCCTCTCACCAGCCGCTGCGGGTCCCAGCTGCCAGCGTGGGACCACAGGCGCTCGCCTGCGGCTCTGAGAACACCTCTGGGCTGGGTGGGCTCCTCACATCTGCATTTCTTACCTGCGCCAGACCTGTGGTTGCAACAAGCAAGGGATGTGCAGTTATTAGACGTGGGAAGCTTGGAGTGGACTTCCTCATATCTCACAGGAACTCTGTGGCAAAGAAGAGGGTCCTAAAATGCACGGTAGGCTGGCTGCTGTTCCTCCAGCTGGACACGGCCCTGCCCGGGGGTGGCTCTGAAGAGGGGTGGCATTTCAGCTCCTGTCCCCGGTGGGGCACAGCGGCTGTGCCCGTGCACAGGAGAGGGGGGCCTAGGTGATGACCTGGACAAAGGCACTTGCTTAATAATGGTCTGAGGATTAAGATCTCAGAAATCTTCAGAAACTGGGAAAGTACTGAAGAAGTGCTGTAGTGTGCTGAATATGGGTATGCTTTTAAAATGGATTTGCTGAGATGGGAGTTTATAAGCTTTTCTGACTGCAGTAGAGATAACTTTGCGTTTACATGCTATACTTGGTCACAGACTAATCATTAAAACTGCAACACAGTTCCATAGCTGGATTAGGTCAATGTTTTGAAAAAAACTGAAGAGAATAGTTGCCCAGGACTAGGTCAGCAGAAGGAGTTACAAGTCCTGTCTAGATCTGTGCTATGAACACATTTTATTTTCAGTAGTAAATCAAATTTTTCATGTAGTGTTGTGATCACTAAACTCTGCTTATACTTTGAAACACATCAGTGCTGCTAGTGTCAAGAAACATCATAAAGCTAAGCCCCTTTGTAGATATTTGTGTGTTCCTTCTCCTCAGGTCAGTGCCTGTGAGACAACCCTTGTCTGGGGAGGCTTGGCACTGATGCCAGGAGCAGCAGCTGTTCTCCAGGGGTGGCTGGTGGAGATGGACAGGCTGTACTGTTCAGTCATTGTCATCATTGCCAGAACACGTAGGAAGAGGGAGAGCTGTACAAGGGTGTACAGATATTCCCAACACTCCTCTTGAGTCCTGAGTGTTACTGCTGCTCTGCAGCAGGAAGGTGGGAAACCTGTGCCGGGCTCTCCAAAGCTGTTGAGTCTCTCAGCCCTGCTCTTGTTTCTGGCTCCAGTCTCCATAAACTTTTTTTTTTTTCCTCTGAAAGTTGTAGCAGGAATTGTCAGGCCTTTGTAAAAGACTTGTGGGGATGTGTTTGGTGATGGGAACAGTACTTGTCTGTGTTACTCATTACATCCCTTGTTCGTGCTCCTCTCAGTATGCCTGGTCCTCTGCCCTCACTGAGCTCGACCAGAGGTTCAGGGTCTCCTTTATAACAGCTTGTGAAACTTCAGAGAAGCAACAAAGGAAATTAATACTTTTACAGATACTAGGAAAATGTAAAAATGCTTAATTTTATTTATTAGTATTTAATTTCTTATAGCATTTTTTTTAATTGCAAAGCATCATACTTTTTTCTTTTAGTTAGCAAAAGTAGATACTTTTATAATTTCTTATTTCATTGTTGTTTTTTTACAGGCTCTAGGAAGTTTTTACTTCCTTCATGAATCTTTGAAAAACATCTACCAGTTTGATTTTAAAGGTAAGCAGAGGAATTCATGTTGTTCCTTGTCAGTTGGCTTTGTACCTCAAGGCAGCTTTCCTGTCATATTTTCGGGTGGTGCTGCCTAGCAGTATTTTTCCTGGTATGCACACTTCTGTATAATGCATGCAAGTCCATCGATGACAGACATTACTTTTCAAACCTTTTATAGACCTCTTAGAAGAAGTCAATGGACTGGCCGCAGGTTGAAAACTCTCGCATTAATCATTCCCATGCAGATGGACCTTTGGATCCATAGAGACGCCTGATCATTTCAGAAGAACTCTGAATGGCCACAGGGTTCTTCCATGTAGATCAGATATAGAACCAAGACCTTAAATGTCCAACAGTGATGGTCATTTTGCAAAGCAGCTGAGGTAGATTTATGGCTTAAATTACATTGTAGCAGTGCAGGTCAGCAGGAAGGTGCCACTGTTTTTAACCCACATTGATCCGTCAGGTTGGAGGTCTCGCTAAATCTCAGAAGTTTTAAAGTAATGTAGGCTGTGTACATTAAATATTAGAAATATCATAGAAAATTATTGAATGCTTCCTGAGGTTTATGTAGAACAGATTATAGAAAATTTATGTTATTTCAGTTGAGAACTCTCACTATATTAAATACAAAAATCGTCTGAGCTTCATTTAGCTTGCCCAGCTGAATCACATTAGCGTGACATCTAGCATCCCATTAGTTTGAGACACTGTTGAAATGGTGGTAACTATGGAGTGAACTGATTGTCTTAATTACCTATAGTTTCATTATTTTTGTTCTCAGTGGAGACAGATTCTCTCTGCTCCTGTAATTGAGGGTGCAGGGTCTTCTTTTCCTGGAATACTTGAATGGTAGTTCTATGTGTATAGTAACTCAAGATTTAGCCAACATAAGTCCTCATGTCATCATTGGTTTCAATGCTGAAGAAAAATTTTAGCTATATCACAGGCAGTTCAGAGTAGGTTTTATTTCTGAGAGTCTGCACTGGAAAACTCAGTAGTGACACAGGGACAGCTAATGAGAGGTCATACTTAGTCTTCCTCCCAAACAAGAATGGTTTTGCAGACGCTGAGTGATGATAGTATGATCAGAGGGGACTGTGTGCAGGGTGGAAATCCTGGAGGAGATTGGCATTGAACATGAAGCGGGGTTACCTGGGTCCCTTAGTCATCATTGAGTCATTTTGCCATATGAATGGCTTTGTGTGTCAGAAATATGTGATCTGTGTCTGCACTCCCAGCCCCTGAGCCCACAGCTTCATCACAGCAGTGCTGGAGGACCAGCAGTTTGCTCTGAATTCCACCTGAACTTCACTCCCGCTGCTCGTAGATGAGAGGTGTCCTACTCTAGAGACCTCTCTCAGTGAAATGACAATTGGTTTAAAAGAAGTTATTTCCAGGTTTATTAATCACTGTTTCACAGCTTATTCACTGCAGTATGGCTTTTAAAAGAAAATGTTAAGAATTAAAAAATGTGAGAAAGTGGAAGGAAAAAGTGTAGAGGAAAGTAATCCATATAAAAGAAGTGAGCAGATACTTTTTCAGAAAATAAGCACTTTAAAAGTCCAGTGCTTCATGGTGCTTGGCAGAACCTTAGCAAAGCCTGATTGGGTGTGAACCACACACATAAAGATATGTTTGGCCCAGTCACCACTTGGAAAGAAAAAACTCCTTTAAAAATCCCAGGAGGGCAGGTGGTGCTACACGGCGTCGGTGCTGTAAGTCACCCACTGGTCTCCTAATGCAGAGCAGAATCAGCCTCCCACTGTAGTGCTTGTAAAATACAACCCTGAAGACTCCCATCTTTCAGGGGTAATGTAAAACTTTCCTCTTCTCTCATGACTATTGACATTTACACAGTGTGTTAAGCTCTTAAATCAGAAGAAAAATCCAAATGGATATAAACATTCTCTGCACAAAAATCTTTATGAAATTCTCGTTCTACTCAAAAGCATGCAAAAAAATAGATGTTTATGTACAATTAAATATTCCTGTAACATCACTGTGTCTTCTCAAAATTCACTGCATAGTCAGGTGTGACTGAATACAATCTTTGGAAAAAAAAAAAAAAAGATTGTCTCTGGTTTTCAGTTCTCAGGAAGACATACTTGAGTTTTGAAAATGAGAACTATTTTCTCCTACAGCCTCAGACATTATTTGCTACAGCAAACGCAAGGTGTTGGACTATTTTTATAGAGGTCAGAGGCCCAAAAGTTTGCTTACAGTTAAAACTCTCAACGAGCTATGTGTTCTAACGGGCCATCATAGAACCATAGAATCACAGAATCCTTTAGGTTGGAAGAGACCTTTAAGGTCATCAAGTCCAACCATTAAGCCAACAGTACTAAGTCCTCTGCCCCAACAGCTCCACATCCCTCTGGTACTGGGGGCTCCAGAACTGGATGCAGTACTCCAGGTGGGGTCTCACCCACAGGGGGGTTTGCTGGCTGAGGTGTGAGGCCAGCTTCAGCACCAAGGAAACTCATTTTCTCTGGTGCGAAATCAGGAACAGTGTAGAAGTATTTTTCCATGGAGATACACCAGAAAGCTTCTTTCCTCCTGCATTTGCTTCTCAGCAGCCGTGTAAATGAGTTGCTGGTTCATACTTAGAGCACTGATGTTAGCGTAGGTTGATGGTAAGTGCCTCCTTTCTGCCAAGTGCTACCTTTTATTTAGGTTCTCCCAGCAGAGGCCTTTGGTCCTTACAGTTCTGCCAAACATTTTCTGTATTCTGAATGACATTGGGATCTTTCTGCTGACACTGTTAAACTTACTGAAAGAGGCACATCCATCCATGATCTACTTAGAATGATGCCATATCAGTTTATCAGGCTATTTGTTTAGTCTTCCTGTGGGAGGCAGATCTCAAAGTGATTGGCACAGAAAGAATGATACTTTTATTTCCCCCTGAAGATATATTGCTACATTATAGTAAATGCTTCCTAAGATTATATAAAATACTTTATCTGGGCAACTTAAAGTGACAAGTTTTTGAATTGCTTGGTATTCTCACCAGATACCCGGTAGAACTGGACATTTCAGGGCTCTTGGTAATAATTGATTCGGAGGTTTTCTCTTTGGCATTCCTAGTCAGAACTCAATCCAGTTGGGTGGTCCCAGCTTAACGGTAGCTGTGAGGTAGCTGCCCCAGCTTGTGTGTCCAAGGAGTTCGGTAAATGAAGCTGGGTTCTCATCTTCAGACAAGCCCTTCATTACCCTGCTGGGGAGAGAGACCAAGTGTGAAGTGGATCTAGAAGCAGAACCCCTTGTCCCTGAGGTGGTATAGATCCATAGATTGATTGCTGTTTCTGTCTGATGTAACCCTTCATTAAAGACCTTGGAAAGTGATGTGTTTTACCACCAAGTCTTTTTTACAAACACAGCACCCATTCCAGCTTTGAATTCATTTGTCAGCCTCATGTGCTCATAGTCAGAAACAGGTAATCTGAAAGGGAAGGGGGTGGATGGCTGAAGGGACACAGAGCAGCTGATACAGGGTCTGAATGGAGCAAGTCCAATTCATCTTCTGCTTATCCCCAGAGCAAGATTTTTACTTTCTTGGTTTGAAATAATCTGATCAAGAGAGCTGATGCAGAAAGCCTAGTATCAGTGAAGGCCATTTTAGAAACAAGACCATTTCTTTGCTCTTAGGTGTTCTCAAGTCACTATACAAATCATTCAGAGTTGGCTGAGTTGCATGTATAAGCATAGAACGTTTCAGGAGAAAATAAAGGGAAAAAAAAAAAGAATGCCTTTTTGTCCTTAGATCTGTTTGGGCGTTTTTTCAATAATTTTCACTTACTTGACTGATTCAGGAACAGCCAACTGAAACAGTCTGTGTTACTGGCCACCGTGTTTGATGGAGGCCGGCCTGGGGGCAGTGGGGATGTGGGCAGGGTGGGAAATTGCTCTCCCCAGGACACACAGGGATGGATGCTGCAGCACACCACACTTCCCTCTGGTCCTGTAACTGTCCCTGAACGTGGCAGAGACCCAGAGGGAGTCCTGTGGTGGGCAGCTGGGAGGCAGTCACGTCTCGGGAGGCTGTCTCGGTTAGACCTTGAAGCTCCACAGCTGTCCTTTCTGTTCATGCAAGTGTGATTTTTGTTGCAGTTTTGGGTATTTAAACCCTTATGAATGTCCAGTCTTTTTCAGGATCTTGCTCAGGTTTGGCAGTCTGGGACAGTAAGTTGCGCAGCAAAATAATGTGTTAAGTAGAAAATGAGCTTTGTCTTTTATTCGGTTTCACATTTCTGTTTCTGAATTTCATTGACAGCTCCCATTTCTGTTTTAGCACATAGCAGAGAAATTTCTCGTTTTCTTGTTCTAGACCAGTCAGTAAACCACTTTGTTTTGGTGGAGCATATTCTCTGCTACTGTCATGTCCCTGAGGGAAAACATTCAGTCTGCTCATATAACAACTTTTTCTCACATTTCTTGTTTTGTCTCCGGGCACTGTTGTGTTTGAATGACTTGAGTGGATGACTTGAGGATGTCACCTTTCTTTGCAGAAACAATTTTTAATTAAAAACATGCCTATTTCAGATTAGTTCCACAGAAGGAAGGGGCTGCTCAGCTCGTAGTCAAATCTTCTTTCATTAGGAGTTCCACCAGCATTGCTGGATCAGTTCTAGAGTGACAAAAACCAGCCTGCCCACTGACCCAGCCCGCTCAGCAGACAACTTAGATGTGGCCGAACACTAAGATGATGATGATTGCCAGCACTGCTGGTTCAAAGCAAAAAGCTGACATGTTCTACATGGATGATTGTGTACTTGTTTGTTGGGTAAAAGGTGTGATTAATGTTGTGTTACAATCATGCATTGGTTGATGCTCAGGTAGGTAGACTTAAAATCTGAAAAAAAGAGTTGCTAAATAAAACATACAGGTAATCACTGCTCACAAGTAATATTTTTTCCTTAATGTGTTTTGTATTAATTAATTTTCCTGTTAAGTATCCAGTGTAGATTGCTGGATGCTAAGTGAGGACACAAACAGGAATCTCCTGGAAGATCCACGCCAGAAAGTTTGAGTGGAAGAGTGTGCAGAGACCTGATTCAAAATCAGAGCTCCAACACTCTGCAGTGCCCTAGAGAGTAAGAGCAGCAGTCCCCAGCAGTGGCACTGTTGGCTGAGGGATGTCTGACACGAATGTGATTTAGCTTCTGGTTTTTCCCATGGAACAGATAAGAGCTGGCATATTTTTGCAAAGATCCTTCCACGTATTTTCCAGATGCCATGGCTTTGCCAATGAGTGCTCTAAGTTGCTTATCATGTTAAAATTATGTATGTTCATTTTGCTTTATATCTCTCCCTAGCTAAGAAGTATAAAAAGGTTACTGGGAAAGAAATCTACTCAGACACTTTAGAAAGCACGCCCATGCTGGAAAAAGAGAAGTTTCCACAGGATTATTTCCCTGAGGTATGTACCAGTCTCGTGGAGCATTCCCAGTTATTAGGTTTGATTCTGATTTGCCCTGATTCCTTGAGTAGCTACTCTCAGTAATATAAACAAGGTCAGAATCAAGTCTTGGTTTTTTATTTGTTTCTTTGTCGGTTTCTCGTCACTTGCAATAGATGGCTTGAGTCATTGTGTGGGCTTACCAAACTCAAATGGAGGTCTTTGGGGGGGTTTGGAGGAGGACATCCTTGTGAAGGACGGGGACAGTGGTGGAAGGACCTGTCTGTGTGTTGGGAAGCAGTGGGGCAGCACACAGTGCCAGCTGCAGGTGTCTCAGGGCTCGCTCCCGGGCAGGGCGAGAGGCGGCGGCGCGGGTCCGGCTGCCCCGGGCAGGGTCCTGTCCCACGCAGCTCGGCACTGCAAGCCTGGGGAAGAGTGGTGTCTTACTGCTGCAGGGAGGCACAGCTGGAAATCACATTGATGGTTCCTTCTGAGGCTGCCCTCGTACTCCCTTTTTTTGCATTTTGTTTGAAGGTGAGGGTCTTGTCAAACCCAGGAGCAGGAGCACAGCTGGGAGATTTCTTTTTGTCTTTCCCTGCAATCTTGTTCTCAGAGGTGTGCTTTAATTTGCTCATTTTAAATTTATTAAGAGCATCTAGGACTTGGGTGTTTAATGGTCAGTGTTTACTACAAGCCAAGTGAATAAATTTGTTGAAGTCCTGTAGCATTTGTGGATCAAACAGGCATGTTAATATTTTAATATAAGGAAGAACTAAACGAAAGTTAAAAATTATTTTAGAATTTGTAAATATACACACTTAAAGATATTTACATAGCACACGTGTGCTCAGAAGAGCATTGCTTAAACAGTTATGGGGTTGATGGGTTGTAGGTTATTCTTTTTCTTGACTTTGATACTAAATTATTTGTTTTTATATTCTATATTTCTGCCCTGGAAGGGAAACTGCCTTCGACATAATTTTACTAGCTTTTACCTCCTGTGAATAAACATCTCAAATACTTCCTTGAAGTTAAGTGCTATATCATTTTGAAAGAAGTTCAAGTGGTTACTTAGATATTTATTTTTCTCCTCCATCAGCAGTGAGCGGTGGCAGTGTGGGTGATTGGCAGCACAAGCAGGAAACGAGCAGTGCTGCTGAATGATTTGATTGTGAGGCTGAGAGCAGGGAGCAGCAGCAGTGAGGGCTGTTACCACACTTAACAGCTATAGCCCAAATTATGGATTGTTCATTGATACCCTGGAAGAATGATTTCCATCATTACTTCACTGCTCTTGTTTCATCGTGAGACTGGCAAATTTGTAACTTGTTCAGTGCTGTTTATTACTGCCTCTTACATGAGCAATCCTTCACAGGCTCCTGGAGAAATGGTTGAGTCTGGTGGCTTTCCCACACTTTTCTGGAGCAGGAATTGTGTCGTTCCCTTTGGGTGCTCAGGGATCAGTTGTTCCTACAATTGTATTTGGAGCAATAGTGTCTGTATTCATCACACCCTGTAGTGCTGTGTCAGGTACAGGACTGTTAGATCCAGAACCCGAGCAGCAGTTAAATACCTTTGAGGATCTGATGCCTCCGTACCGTTCCCATTTGTTACGTCACCTTAAATGACTTTTCTAAGGAGGAAGCACCGTGTTCTGGTGCTGTCAGGGAGAATGTTTGCCTGGAGGAGGAATAAATAGAAAAAGAGAACATCCACAAACACTTGTGATTAAGATAGGAGTTAATCCCTGAAGCGCCTTGAAAGCTTCTTTCTGTTCCTGCATGCAGCACAATTCCTTGTCGTAGTGCTGGACAAGACTCATGGAACAGGCTGGGTGGGGGATTTTTCTGTTTCGTTTCAGAGCTTTGAAGGGTGGGAGAGGGGAGTGATACGGGCTCTTGGGGACCACAGTAATGCAGATAAGAAAAGCATTGGTATTTACAGTCCTGTGACTCTTCGTGCTCACTTGGCATGCAACCTGGCAGAGACCAAGCCAGCATATTTTTCATGTGACTTGAAAAGTTAGAAAATTGTGATTATTTTTACTCTACACTGTTTTCATTTTGGACTGTGGAGCAAAGAGTCTCCTCAAGCACACATAAGCACAGCAACATCAAAACACCAACAGCGACACAGTTTTGGTTCTTACATGCATGTTTCTGTTTTTAAAGCTAAATTAGTCTTGTCATCACTTATTTCCTTCCTCAACAAGTGTTGGTGATAATGATGCTAATTGAAAGAGCACAGAAGGCGGTGTGCGGGGAAGGTCTGGGCTGGCGCGGCAGGGCCGTGAGCAGCCTGCCTGTCCAGGCCTTGTGTGCCTTAGCCAGGCTTCTCCCAGCACATGTACAGTTTTGTGTGAGAAATGGTTTAAGACTAATTTCTTTTCTTTTTATTACTGCTGCTTAAGGATGATCTAAAAGTAATTACAATGATTGAGGCATAATGCAATTCAAAATAATTACAGCCCACTGCATATAAAACTAACAAAACTTTCTGTCTTGATTTATGGCTCCTCTTGGCTAGGCATAAGACTCAAACGATGCCTCTGGGAGCAACACTCCAGATAATGTTAGGCCATTTAAAAAAAAGCAGATTTGTGTAGTCTATCAGGCCTGAGTAATTTTTTTTTCCCCATAGTGAGAAATTGGTTGTTATCATAGATCACAGATACTGCTCAAAGCTCTTATGAAAGATGAATTAATTTCACTAATGCTTTAATGCAAACCTTTCATGGAGAAGGCTGTATGGTGATAACCTTACTGCGGTCTCTCCTTTCTCAATGATGATTTATGTTGTCTTTTAGTAGATGAAACTGCCTGTATTCACAATCCATCTGCTGGCTAAAGGAATCCTATTAACAGAGGATCTGAGAAGAGACTTAATACTGTAAGGTGAAAGATGTGGTATCCTCTTTCTGGGACATGCAGTAGGAATTTTTTTTTTCCTATTTTAAAATGTAAATACTTCTCTGAGAGTGTACAGATGATCTATATCATCTCTACCTGTTTTATGCTGGCTTACAGATGGTGGATCAGCTAGTGACTATCTGTTAAAGTCAAAACACAGATTGTTGTTTTGAAATCTGCAGTAAGAAACAATTTTCTCTTTCCTCCTTCCCAAGCTATAGTTCTTCTTTAAATTCTGTTTCCAAAAAAATCCTTATTTCCTAATACTGTATTTGGAGGTATTAAAGCACGTCAGTGATCTGGAATGCACACAGTGTGTTATCCAGCTGCAGTATATATCTAAGGTGAAGGACAGCACATTAATTTTTAAGATGTTAAACAGTGGTTCAACCACTGGGCTGTGTTAGGTCCAAAGCTTTACTAACTTTTACATTCTTAATGTTAAATAGACAAATCACTAATAAATGAATCGTTTATTGAAGTTAAAGGAATTAAGTCTGTGTGTTCGAGGATCTAAAGGTAATCCATGGGTTGGGGAGTATACAAGCTGCACAATAAAACAAGTGTTGGTTTTATGCCCTTGCTTTATTCAGCCCAGGCTGGGTGACATTTTCCAGCATGAGCTGACATACCTTCCCAGCCTCCTGGGCTGGCTTTAACCTGGGCCAAGTAAGAGGCCCAGACTGTCATGTTTCCATCCACCACCGTTGTTTTTCTGTCTATTTTAATAAAGTCATATGCTCCAACAATAATACAATTTGTCTCTATAGGTAAGTCCTAAGGAAAATGTTTTCCCATTGCTCCCCAGCCCCTCTGCCAGCCTGGCAGGGGAACTGACAGCTCCCTTACAGATTAATACTTGACTTGATCTTCCTTTCAGGAGTTCCATCATTGTTGTATTTCTGTCTTCTTAAATAACTGCTAGTGAAGGAATTGTGTATTGCTGCCCATTGGCTGCTTCACTGCTGGTGTGGATAGGAAGAAGCTGACAGCAGTAGTGATTTGCATGTCCTGTGGTTTTGTACATGAAAATAGATGGAGCAAGTGTAGGTTTCATCACAAATTTCTTATATTTGCACAGACACTTAAATGTGGTCTTCCAATAGATATATTCTTAATAGATTCTTTATTTTTCTGGTAAATAAAGAGTAACTAAAGTATTATGTGAAAAAGCAAATGATCAATTAATTTATTACAGTACATAGATTTTGTCATTAGATAGACAGGCTTCATATTCTTAAGCTCTCAGTATACATTTTTTTGATGAGTGCCATAGATAGTTTCATTTGCAGACTTCTAAGTGTATGTAATGACTTCTGAAAGCCTTCAGCAGTAACAGTATGACTGAGGGTGCTGTTACAATGCTTGATATACTGTTAGGAGGCTGAGCTGGACTTGAGTTTTCCATGTGCTGCCTATTATTCTGAAATACAGGGAAATTAGCACAGTACCGTGAACAGTTTGTATACAGACGCCTGGAAACACAAGAGCATAAATTCTTCAGTTTGTAAAGTGATCTGAGGAAGGAGAGGCAGCAGTGTGGGGGCCGGAGCTGCATTCCCCAGGGCTCTGCTGGGCCAGCCCAGCCCCGGCTGCGCTGCGGGCGGGGGAGGCCGAGGTGCCCGCGGGGGGCGTGCCAGGGGAGGGGTCCTCTCCAGGAGCCCTCTGCATGCTGAACACCTCCTGGGCCTCACCTCTTCCTGCTGCTGCACGTGGCGGATCTCCCTCCTCCTCTGAACCCTGGTGTTCCTTTAAGAAGCTGCAATTACGCTGCAGTTTAATATGTCTTTCCTTCATGCCCCTGCTTTGTATGGTTGAATAAACCCTTGCTGGGTCACTATTTAATTTGATATGGTCTCTCTCAGTAAAATGATGGAGAAAAGATGAATTAAGGCTCTGTGCTAGTCATTATCAATCATGGTTTGTGTGCATTACTTATTGCTCGCAGTGCTTTTTGACATTAGCCCTCTATAACCTCTCTCTTCATGTTAATGTTGTCTGGAGGTCCTTTTACCCGATGTAGCAGAGGTTATTTATGTAGGTGGTGTTTCTAGAGGGTTTTGAAAGGTCAGCATGATCTCCTGAGAGACTCTATTCACAAAGAAAAGGCTGGCAGAATGTAACTGCATGTTTTCAAATTGTGCTTTTTATTTGGTTTTGTTTTGTTTGGTTTTTTTTAAGGACTTCTTATAGAGAGGTGTCAGAATTTCAGTTACATTTGTTAAAAGTAAATTTTTGGCAAAACAGCCTCTAATACATACTGGTGCCCTTAAAGCCAGTATTTGCAGTGTACGTGTGAGGAAATGCCAAGCTACTAGAAGAAATTCTGTGTTTTGCCATGTCATGACACACAAACTGTGTTGCAAATACCTTTTAATTGGCTTGGATCAGTGCAGGCTTGCATGAAACAGAGTGAGGCAGCACTGCCAAGGGTCGGGCATACTTAATACTGGTATTACTTGTGTTGGTGAGGTTGTCAGTGACAGAATCAGGACGAAGTCCTGTAGGATGGCCTGCTGGAGAAGTGCCTGGTGATTGGCAGCAGGATTCTTGGTCTCATATGCTTTGGTTGCACAAAACCTGAAGCTAATTGCATGTGCACGAGCCAAGGGAGAAAGGGATCTGACTGATGTCATGTGAGGCTGCTCACTACCACCTTAAAAGGGAGAGGATCCTGAGGGCTGGGAAAACACAAATATCACAGCCATTTTCAAGGAGGGTCTCAGGTGGCCTCTCCTCAGTCATGGGAAGGTGATGGAGCAAATCTTCCTCAATAACCAGAGGCATGGACAAAAGGGGGTGTGGTGGATATTGTATGCATTGAGTCTAGTGATGCCTTTCATGCACTGTCTCACAGTATCCTTGAAGCCCAGTTGGTGACGTGTATGGGTAGGTGGAGTATGAGATGGCTGGAGAGGTGGCCAGCCGCCAGGCTCACGGGTGAACAAAGTCTACCCAGAAGCTGGTCGATGGTAGTGTTCCTCAGGGGTTGGTGCTGGTATGTGTATGGTTCAACACCTCTGTTAACAGCTCGGACGACAAAAAGCTGACAACAGAAAGGGGCCCAGATAGGTTGTGGCATTGTTGTGCTTGGAGATGCTCAAAACCCAGCTGGATGCGGCTGTAAGCAACGCGATCTGTTCGGCCCTGTTTTAACCTTACATCTTTTGAAGTACCTGCTCTGTTGCCAAAGAGGAAAATAGAAAATGAAAAATGGCAGCTTGATTGAAGACATTACCTTGGGTCACATCATAGGCCTGGACTATTTGATTTTAAGCTCTATGTATTGTTCTTCAGCCATTAAAAGTTCAACACAGTTAATTTCAAGAATGAAATGACAGAGCTCCCCTTTTTTGGTTGAGGTTAGATTTAAGTCAATTTTGAGTGCTTTTACCATTTAACTTTTTTCATTATTTTGCTTGTGAATAAATGTTGACCTTTTGCCAAATCTCAGCCTATAACTGTGTTGTCATGATCATCACAGAAACTGTGAAAAGAAGAGACCTTATGGGATTTTTGAGGTTTGTAGTCTAGCCATGAAAGCCAGACTGCAAGGACAGTTTGGTGTGTTAGCCCTTTCCTGACTGAGCAGGCTGACTGCTGGATCTACAGAAGACATTATTTTTCAGTGCTGGAAAAAAAAAGTTTACAGTGAAGTAGATAACTTATTCACAGTCACCAGTCAGTTTTTATCAGTAAAGCTACAGTTACAAAAAAAAAAAAAATCAAAAGTTGGGCTCTCCTAAGACAAAAGTAATAAGGATGCAGAGAAATCAGTTCCCCTCTGAGTGTATCTGGCAGCTGGATCTCAGAGCAGTGAACTCAGGATTTCCTCCCTGAATATGACATTATCAGACCTGGGCAAATTTACTTGCTTTCCAAAGCTTGGGTTCTTGAAAGATATATGATCCTTCTAGATTTAGGAGGTTTTTCTCCTTTTGCCCATAGGAAATCTTTACATTTGGCTAAAAATTTGGTTTGTTAATTTATTTTATTCCCTTTTAGTCTACGTCCTGTGAGCTACTGAAAGCCATCTGTAAGTAGAGACAAGTCAAGAACAGGAGAAAGCTGTTCATTGTGTGTCCACGGTATCAAAATACAGATTTTGGTTCTCTGCACCAAGGACTTTGTGGATAGTCACTGTTCCTGGACTCACCAGTCTGGAGAGGACTGATTCCTTGTGCTGCCCACTGCTGCAGCGACACAAGGCTGCTAACGTGAGAGAGGAAGAGCCTCACTCCCCCCTCGGGCAGGGCTGGCTCCCTGGAGCAGCCAGGCTGCAGCCTCCCCGCAGCTCTCGGGGGAAGATGTGCCCTGGCAGTCTGTAGGAGGGTCCCACAAGCCTGCAGAGAGGGGATCCTGAAATTGCCACCTGAAGTAAGAAAGCCTAAAAACAGCTTTCCCAAAATCTGGAATACATAACTCTGGATAAATTTTATAGGCAATGTTTTAGTTCTTAGTTTTGTAGCATGTAGGTGACACTTCCCACAAAATTACAGGCTCTGAAGATGAGTGCTGTCATTTACAGGTAGATGCACATCTTCCTGGGCTTGGGTAGAAGAGAACTGCCTGTCAGTAAATAGTTTTCACATTCAAGCTCAAGGATAAGCTATTATTTATTGAGTCCAGTAAACACTTCCAAATCTCCCTAAGCGTATTTTGGGTGCTAGAGGAGCCCCCATGGGAAAGGGGCCCTGCTCCAGGAGCAGTGCTGTGTCTGTGGGTCTGGGCTGTGGTTACCCTGTGGGTGCCTGAAGAGGGGAGGAGGTGGGCATGGGGAACTCTCATCTGAAGGGTGGTTAGGAAACAGCCCATTTAGGTTTTGTGAGGCACTTCACCATCTCAGGAGTATCTGGGACTTTAAAATACCATGAGAACTGTCTGTTCAGAGCGAGGTGGATAGATGCGTCTGGGAAGTCTCTTCTGAAGGCTGCACCTTAGGAGAAGGTCAGGAGAGCAATACCCCTGAATCAGAGGGATGCTCTGCTATAGCTGGTACTTCACTCCTAATAAGGAGTTCCAGCCTTTTGCTACACAGTCACTGGCATCATCATTTGGGCCTGTCCGGTGCAGTATTCATTACTGGTGAACATTAGCCTAGCCCCACATTCATTGTTAACTGTGAATAAATGGGATGCAGAATCATGTCTTTTGGTGGGACGCTGTAATTTATGGCAGTGGCTTGGGAGTGGTGCTGAAAAATCCTTTTGCTGTATCGTAAGTGCCACGTGTTGGCACGAGCTGATTTGTGGCTTTCTCATGGACGTTGCAGTTTTGATAGATGTAATGTTTTACCATTATTTAAATTCCCCTTAACTTTTATAGAAATATTGGGTGGGTTGGCTCAGCAGGAGAAATAGCTTTCTTGCAGATCTCATTCATTTTAATTTGATGCAAATCTGTGATGACATTTTGCAGTTCGGGTAAAATTACAAAGAAGCCAAGACGTTTGTGCATAGGCAGTAGGAATTTGCTGGTTTAGGCTAAACAGCAATGGAGTTGTAAAGCTTTCCTGATTGGTTATCTTTCCTCTATAAACAATGACTAGGTCTTATATTAATTTTACATGTAAGTTTTTAACTGCTGCAGGACCAAAAATATAAATAATTCCAGGATTTATAAGAGACATGATATATGTTTTCAAAGTACCTCAGTCAAAGTGTAGTGCTTTTTAGTTGTAGCATAGGGATGAATTTTGTTTTATTTTGCTCTCTGAATAAGTACGTTTCATTCTCACAGTAGTCCTTTACTTAAGGTGACTGATTCTGATTTGCCTGTTTTTCAGTGCAAGTGGTCCAGAAAAGGTTTCATTCGAACAAGATGGTGTATTACTGATTGGTAAGTCGCATCTTTAAGTTATTTCTGATTATGTGTATGTCCTGCATGTTTTTGTTAGCAGCTATTTCAAAGAAGGTGTGTGCAGTTTGGTCTGTTCACAGAACAGATTGGTTCCAAAATATTTGCTTTGCTTTATTATTATTGAACACATGATGCTTGGTAAGTTGTAATGACACATAACAAAATGTGTTGTTGATTTTCATATGTATGTGCAGTTAGCATTGGATAATTCAGGTCACAAGCAACCTCTCAGTCAGGCATGATCAGAAGAGCTTGCTGTCTCTTGACCCAGGCCACAGGAGTCAGGGTGTGGAGCTGAAGCGTCCCCACTACTGCTCCCTGTCACGCCTGACACAGCCGAGGCTCTGCACAGCTCACCTGGGTCAGGTTCTGATCCCTGCGTGTAGGCAACCCTCGACTCTGGGATTTTGGAGGAAAGAGGTTGCTCTGTATGGACACATTAAACCAACTCTTTAAGCCTAGTCCAGCTTCCACTGGAGGCAGTGGAGGGACCGCACTCGCTAGCAGATTTGACGGAAGGGCAGCAGAGAGCAGGCAGCCCCTTACCTGTATGCACACAGGCTGCTGAGGAAACATCCCACCAAGTGGGAGTTAAGTTCAATGTAACCTGCCTGTCATCAAGGCAGAGTTTCTTATGAGATGTGCTGTGAAAATCGACAGAAGAAACATTTTTTTGCTCTTGGGATCATCCAAGAGCCCAGAGGTGGGGGCTGAGGGGAGCAGACAGCTGTATGAACACCTAAGTTGAACATCATTATGGTGTTGCCCTCTAGATTGCCATCTTTGGAAGAAGCAGGGGCAGGCAGAGCTGACAAGAGGTGTACCTCACACCTGAAGCTATTCACTAGCTGAGTTTGGAAATGCTGCCCAAAAACCAGCAAGAGTAGTAGTAGCAGCAGTGTATGCTGGGGGAAGCAGCTGGCTGTGCAGGACACCATACAGAGAGCTTGGAGATGTTCCTTGTCCTGACACACGGAGAGCTCCGTACACCCACAGCTGGTTTGGGTTGATCTAGTCCTATCTTGGAAATCTGGCCATACTTTTTTACTATTTAGACATAGTTTTGGTCTTTAATGCTTATTTATGTTACAGTCACCTAAATGTATGTGAACATTCAACATTTTTCCTCCTGTGAGCATTTCATGTCTTAAAATTGTAAGCCTGATTTTAAAGTCTGATGAATGTTCACACAGGCCGACTGCTGAGCGCTGAGCAGTTCCTGGCTGTTTGCATAAGCCCCTTTATTAGATTAAGCAAACAGTTTGTGAAAAATTAAAAAGCAGCAGGTGTTCTCTTTTTATAGACTTTTGACCCAGGAATCAGGCAGACAGCTATGGGGTACTGTAGGTTCTTGTTAATCTTTCCAGATCCATGTGACGTGGCGTGTGATTCCAGCAGCACAGAGCTGCAGGAGTGGGTGTTTAACACCAACTGCTAACCTGGCCTTTCGTCTTAGAGACTTTTCCAGGTTCTATTTCCTATCTTCTTGGATTTCCTTTTTGCAGAAAAAAAGAATGTGAATTTAGTTTTAGGTCTTTCCAGGAAAAAAGTGTTCTTCATAGATTTAAAGGCAATGTCTTCTTTCAGGCTGATAGTAAAAAGGGATAGATCTTGGAAGGAGCAGTCTGTAGCTAGATGTTCTGATGAGATTCTGTTTCCTCAGGGTGTATTGGGAGGTAAGAGCAAAGAGACTCACAGTGTTTTCTCATCTATCATGAGGTGAGCTGTGGTGGTAGTTTGTGTCTGGAATAGTCTGCAGTTATGATCCACAGGATCTAAAAAGTTCTCAAATGTTTCTAATGAAAAATTAAAGAGGCAAGCTACTGTGGACAGTTTCTGGAGACTGAAAGTGAAATCTTACAGAAAATACAGGGGGTTAGAAAATACACCTCATCAGAGCTAAGTGCATAATGTGTCTGTGGTATGGTTTAAACCCAGCCCATATGCCTCTCAGCAAAGTGTTGGCCCTGTTCATATTCATGACTTTTGATTTGTACATTTCTGCGTGCTAATAGCTCAATACAAATATAGCCAGGAGACTTGTTGTTAATACTTCTGTGTGCATCCTTGCAGGGAGTTATTAATTTTCCCTGCCTAGGAAAATTCATGCCAAAAACAAAGAGCTTCCAAGAATCTCAAAAAGTGACCTTAAAAGATTTCAGAGAACTGTCCTCTTTTTCCTCCTGTGTGATGCAGTGATCTGCCCCAGTTGGGTTTCTCTGTGAATCCAAATTTTCCACATCGATTATTTTCATTAGCTTACCTTCATTGTGAAGAGTTAAGGAATCCTGGGACGCTCACAGATCTCATATTAAGAAAAAAGAAGAACTACATAGCTACATCCACCTTTTTTCAGTATCTTGAATACAATGTGGGGGTGGTATTTCTCTCTGTTCCAATAGTTCTTAGTGTTATTGTGTTAACAGGTACAAGTCAGTGCCCTGAATGCATTACAGTCTTAAACACAGTGTATATGTACAGTTTATATTTGATAGGGAGGGTGGAGAAGAGAACACACTTATAAAATGGCACCAACCTGGAAATGTTTGAAAGTGTATTAGAGGTCAGAATCAGCAATGAATTTTTTTTTTATCTTTTAGAGAAAGTACAATTGCCAGGTTAAAGTCATGGAATCATCAGATTGTTTTGGCTGCAAAAGACCTTTAAGATCATCAAGTCCAGTCATTAACGCAGCACTGCCAGGTCCCCACTGCCCCGTGTCCCTCACCCCACATCTCCACGGCTTGGAAATCCCTCCAGGGGTGGGGACTCCACCACTGCCCTGGGCAGCCTGGCACAGCCCTGGGCAACCTTGGCATGGAAGAAATTGTTCCTCGTGTCCAACCTAAAGCTCCCCCCCGTGCAACTTGAAGCCATTTCATCTTGTCCTTGTGCAAAGCGTTGCACTTTGAGAGGAGAATTCAAAAGCACAAATACAATTTCAATTTTGGGATTAACCAACTTGTTATCCATGCTGCAGAAGAAGGGAAGGGAGAAGAAATTTAATATCATTCATTATTATCTCCCTGAGATGTGTTAATAGATACATCATGTGAAGGACATGAAGGCGGAAGGTATGGTAGTTGTTTAATCGGGTGCTGCCAAGGCAGCACTTTGATAGAGTTCTCATCTTGTTTTGGGTGCTGTGCTTTAGGTCAGCTGAAAGAACAGAAAAGTCAAGAATGGCAGGAGAACTTGGGTAGGAATCGAAAAAATTAGGCTAATCACCTCTGGGAGACTGTCCACGGTCTGCCTGCCCTGCAGAAAGTGCAGAAGGAAACCAGTTTCATCTGCAGGAAAACAGGTAACATAAGGAAAGTTTTAGTTGAAGGACAGGGAAATTGTCAGTGGAAGGTCCTTTGTTAACAAGCAGTTTTTAGACAGATTGGGATGGATTATGGATGCCCTCACAGAGGAGATGAGTTTGTGACTTGGGATCTCTTCCCCCTGTCCTGCAGGGATTCTTTTCTGTTTATCCTTCTAACAGACAGGAATGGACATCTCAAGCCAGCATCTCCAGTTTGTTTTGTAGATGGATACTTATTATGTCTCTTAATACAAAGGTGGGCAGGGCTACTTTATCATCACTGTGAGTTCATTCAGCAAGGTACGTTGTTCCCTGAGCCAAAGCCCCACCAGTACCCTTGGGAGACGCCTTCCTACCAGCATGCTTGGACAGAGACCTTAAAGCAGGTGTGGTGTGACCACCCCCACCCCGTCCTCGTGCTTGGTGACCTGCCTTTCTCCATCGTGCATTCACTGCTCTGACTGCCACTGCTGCTGCCTCCACCTCGTGTCCCTGACTCTGCCACAGGCTGTGTGTGGAACATCCCTGTGCACAGCCTGGGGTCTCTGCCCCGTGCCCCTCTGCAGAGCCTGTGCCCATGTTCTCACTGGCAGGCTGCAGACTCCTGGAACAGGAGATGTGTTTGCCTTCCCTGTGCTCCGTACGTCCACACTGAGTTCTCCTATGAGAAGTGTCTGTGTCAGGACTAGTAATGCCCAGTCAGTATCATTGAGCTGTTTGTTCAAATTCAGAGTGCTTGGCTCCTGTAAAGGGGGAAGCTTAGGTTTGAAAACCCAGGCAAGGTCACACAAACACAGTCAGATGAGGAGGCTGAGCTGTGATTCATCTCCCAAAAGGGACTAAAAACTCACTAAATGCAGTAAAGCCAAGAGAGAGGGAAGATACTGAGAGGACATTTAGTGGATTTTTCTGGAAAAAGGCAAATTGAAATCCATTGATGACTCTGGGATGAGCCCAAGTGGTGTTCATCAGTGAAGCAGAGAAAGGAGAATGTGTTTTGCTGCATTATCTAGAGTAGCATCTCTGCATTCAGCGTGTCCTGAGTTGCAGAGAGCCTGGTTTTGGAGCCCTTCACACAATCACCTGTGTGTGTCTGTTGAAGATCAGAGCTGCCGAGGAGGGGCATAGCCACAAAACACACCATGCCTGGAAGAGCAGCACTTGGCTGCAGAGAACTTCTGTGGCCATCAGCATTGTTTCAAGTGGTCTCAGGCAGGAAAACCAAGAACACACATGTCAGTGAAGGAGAGCTGACAGAGATCCTCTGTTCATAGCCTGTGGACAGGAACAGTACTGAAGCAAGTTTGGACAGAGAACTTAAAGCAGGTCTAGTATGACCACCCCCATCCTGCCTAAACACGTCAGCAACAGCATGGCTCCTAGAGCTGTGGTGGTTTCGTTTTGCCTCCTTTTTTCCCATAAAATCTTTTCTCATTGAAGTGCTGACTGTTGATCACCTACAACCAAATTTTGCCAGCATTTTTTTCTGCACGTGAAAATAAAGAATTTTAAATAACCTTGCTTCTTGTAACGCTCCTCTAGGAGAGATTTGCCTGTACACTGGCGTGTCATTGTGGCCTCAGAGTGGAGCGTAGCAGCTGTTTAGCACGTGGCAGTATTGCATTAGGGACTCGCGGAGCGTCCCGGTGTCTGCGGGTGTGGAGAGGCCTCTTGGCCAAAACAATGCTGTCAATGCTATCCCAAAGTGTCCTTCAGTCCCTCAGTGCAGTATGCAGGAATTCTTGTGTACGCTGGTTTGTTCAAGAGGGTGTTGTTAGCGGTGGTGTTGCTAAATGTGTGTGAAAAGAGTATTTCAAGTTTTCTGGTTTCACTGGGACTTGCCGTGTCCCTTCACAGAAAGAGCTGAATAGCAGAGCAGTGAGACGATGGGGTTTTGAGAATGCAGACCAGATCTCTAGGACACAGAAAGCCACAGGCACAGCAAATACAAAGCGGCATGCTGGCCTGGCCATGACAGCTGGGTGGCTTTCTGTTTGCCACTCAGATGTGCCCCTCTGTCAGCAGTGGAAACCAGAGCTCGTAAAACAGCTTGTCGTCCAGGTGACTCCCCACCCCGGGAGGGCACCTCCTTTGTGATTAACAGAGGTGACAACAGGGAATTCCTCTGGCTGGGCGTGCTCATAACATAATTCCTTCCATGTGAAGGTTTTCTGCCACAGTGAAAAGTGGGATTGTGTGAAGTGATTTATGGCACAAGAGCATAGTTGCGTAAAGGTACGATGTAAGGCCAGCACTGTTCTCATTGTAAAAAATACTGTTACTGGCCAAAATCAGCCAACTGTTGTGCAGTCTCATAGCTCCTCCTCCACCTCTTGTGAGGAGCAGCTGAGTGACCTGGGGGTGCTGAGCCTGGAGCAAAGGAGGCTCAGGGGAGACCTTCTGGCTCTGCACAGCTCCTGACAGGAGCCTGGAGCCAGGTGGGGGTCGGGCTCTGCTCCCAAGGAACAAGTGACAGGACAAGAGGAGATGGCCTCAAGTTGCCCCAGAGGAGGTTTGAGGTTGGATCTGAGGAACAAGCTCTTCTGCGCCGGGGTTGCCCAGGGCTGTGCCAGGCTGCCCAGGGCAGTGGTGGAGTCCCCACCCCTGGAGGGGTTCCCAAGCTGTGGAGGTGTGGTGTGAGGGACACGGGGCAGTGGGGACCTGGCAGCGCTGCATTAACGTCTAGACTTAATGATTTTAAAGGTCTTTTCCAACCAAAACAATTCTGTGATTCTACAACTGTGGAGGCACAGTCTGAGTTAAACAGCCTGTGTCCTCTTCCTGATGAAGTGCTGTGTGGATTGACCCCTGTTATCTTGGCATTCTCCACAGAGGCACAGATAAGGTGTGGCACTGATACAATTTAGCCTTTAATTGTCAGTAAAATTCTCCTGTCAGTAGGTTTTCGTTTTGTTTATTGCAAAGGCACAGTTCCACTAGTTATTTAGCAGCAGCTTTATAAACTTGAAATTGTTTCTTTACCCATTGAGTTTCGTTTTAAAAATATTGTAGTGGGAGAGTACTGCTTCATTTCTGTCAATTATAAATGACAGATAGTTTTTTATTTTCATATTATTTATATTTGAAACAAAAGCCTAGATGCAGTCTTACTTGTGAATGAGTTGTCATCAATTTGGACAATTTTCTAATGATGATACCTTAATTTGCACAGTCTGTGTGAGTGAATCTTAAGGTAACATGAGAGAGAATACAGTAAGTGTTACTATGTTGAATACTTTGCTGATGCAACAAATGTTTTTTTCTTTTATCCTGAATCTTTTTTTTTTTTCCCTTTTTTGTCATAGTGCCTTTGACTTGGTAAACATTCATCTTTTCCATGATGCTTCCAATTTAATTGCTTGGGAAACAAGCCCATCGGTTTACTCAGGAATACGGCATAAGGCTCTTGGCTATGTACTTGATAGGTATGTATTAGCCTTTACTAGCCTCTTTCAATCTTCTGTGTTCATAAGCAGCATATAAAAGATGTTTCAGAAGGTGCACTCAGAAATGTAGAGGTTTCTACGCTGTGAACTGAACATGGTCACTTACTTTCAGAGTTTTTTAGGTGATGCCAGTTAAAGACGAGTTTATGGCACTTAGCGCTTTTGAGCTAAATTACTGAGAGGGGAGAATCTCTGATGTTACCAGAACTGGTAGACTAGAAAATGGGTTTAGTTTTTAAATGTGTGTGTTAGATTAGCTTCTTTTTAGTCTGCATGCAGTCTGATAAAGCTGCCATTCAAGTCTGTGTTCAGTTACAGGATAACAGAATAATTCTGTTTGGAAGGGACCTCTGGGAGTCTCTTGTTCATCCTCCTGCTCAGAGCAGGGCTGACTTCAACACCCGATCAGGCTGTTCAAGGTTTATCGAGCTGAGCTTCAAAAAGCTCCACACATGGTGATAAGCAGCTTCTCTGGGCCACCCATTATGGTAATGGGCTACCCTTGTTGTGGAACTTCTTTTCCCTAATATCCAGGCAGTTTGCCTCAGAGCAGTTTGTGTCCGTGACCCCTCATCTTTTGTGAGCATTGTTGAGAAGAGCCTGGCTCTGCCTTTTCTGTAACTACCAAAGAGGTAAAGCCTGCCACAAATTCCTCCTGTAGCCATCTTTTCTGTAAACAGAACAAATCCAGCTCTTTCAGCCTCTCCTCATAAATCCCAAGCTCCAGCCCCTCGAGATTAAACCCGGCAGTGTTTTAATCTCAATCCTAGCTGAGGGCATGAAGCAGCTCATCTTTTTTGAGCAGCAGCACAGCATTTGTGTGCAGTCACTGCTGTTACTGATGACATCCTGGTTTATGATGGTGTTACAGAGCAGATTTGTCTGATGTGTGGTACAGTATAGAGGATAGTCCCAAAAATACCCAACAATTTACAGCTACCCTGATTAGCAGTTACAAAGTCAGGAAAGAAGACACCTTTTTCTTGAGTAAGGAGAAATTATTTCTGCATGGGCACAGGTGTGTTGACAAAGCAAACCTGTATTTCCCTCAGGAGGTTCTGCCCAGCTTCACGTTTGCTGGGAAACAGCTTTGAAGTGTCTCTTGGAAGCAGCCCAGGGCCTGAGGTGCTGCTGGAAACGAGCTGCTGGGGCAGGAGGCAGGGGCAGCAGAGCACACTGTGCCCTTCCCTGGCCCAGCCCTGCCACCGGGTGCTGACCCCATCCCCACACCCAGCAGTGGGTGCCACGTCGGGGAGGAGGGGAGTAGAGCACGTGCCTGGGGCTTGTGGGGACCACGGTCAAGGCTGGACCAATGGGCCGAGGCCAGTGGGATGAGGTTCAACAAGGCCAAGTGCCGGGTCCTGCAGCTGGGTCACAGCAACCCCCTGCAGTGCTCCAGGCTGTAGGAATCCAGGAAGATTAGCTGGAATCTTCCTGGCAGAAAAGGACCTGGGGGTGTTGGTCTACAGCCAGCTGGAGATGAGCCAGCGTGTGCTCGGGTAGCCAAGAAGGCCACCAGCATCCTGGCTTCTGCCAGCACTAGTGTGGCCAGCAGGACTACAGCATGGATCGTCCCCCTGGACTCAGCACTGGGGAGGCCACCCCTCAAATCCAGGGTTCAGTTATGGGCCCCTCACTCCAAGAGGGATCCTGAGGGGTTGGAGCATGGCCAGAGAAGGGCAACAAAGCTGGGGAAGGGTCTAGAGCCCAAGTGTGGTGAGGAGCAGCTGAGGGAGCTGGGGGTGCTGAGCCTGGAGCAAAGGAGGTTCAGGGGAGACCTTCTGGCTCTCAACAGAACAGGAAGAGGTTCTGACATGGGGAGTGGAGTCTGAATACTTTTTCAATCACACTCTATCCAAAGTTTTATTCCTTTCTGCAAGTTTTATCTTTCTTTAAAGACAGGTAGATATTTTAGCAAAAGCGACTGCTTTTTGCACTCTGGATGAAGTGCTTTTCCTCTGCACCCCAGCAGAGGGCTGAGTAGGAATTTCTCAGAAATAGGCATTATTTTTCACTTTTGGGAGTGATAGAAGGATGAAGAGGGAAAATGCAGTATGTCTTCTTTTTTATCTCATAAAACCTGTTCAAATCGTCAGAGACCACTGGGGGCACTTCGAGGGATTGCAGTAGGTGGCATGCTGTGGTTTATAAAAGATCCCTTATTTGGGAGACAGAGGCACAGCAGGATCAGGATCCACTCTCAGGGCAGTTTGAGATGCAGATTTTCCAGCTCTGTTACACCGAGCAGTGCAGGAAGGGTCTGTTTGTATTTCATTTCTCGCGGCTCCGTTGGCCGCCTCTCCTTTTCTTACACTTTGCATGAGGGAACTTTAGCAAAGCCGAATAAACCTTTTTCATTATTTATTGCGCCCTTGTTTACAGCATACAGCGTGCTTCATTAGCTAATTTTGGCTTTGGACCTCCCACGATGCTCTGGCAAGGGTAAGGTAATAAGAGTGCAGTGTTAGTGTCGGCTGTGGGTCAGAGATGTCAGAATGGTATATCATTAAAATGTGACACTGCCAGAAACTGCCCCAAGTCCCCTGTCCTTAGAAAAGAAACCCGTGGATTTTGGGTTGCCCGCTGCTCCTGTGAGCTGGCATTCAGCTGAATTGTTCATTTTGAGAGCGCAGCCAGCCGCAGATCCGGACCTCCGCAGTGAAGTGATGGGCTGCCCGGCACAAAGGGGGACTTCTGTAGGAGCAGTGAATAATGGGAAACCCCTTTCATCGGCAGTGCTAACCTTTTGGCAGCCACCAGCAAACTCTATTCTGATCTGCTGATTGGGGAGGACAATACACTGAAGCTCACTTTGAATGAATGCTGCCACCAACAGTGTCCCCATTCAGAGGGTTTTGGGAACCATCTTTGACCATTGTCTGCCATCACTCCTTCAGACGGTAGGAAAAGGGAAAGGGAGCGCGTCCATGGGGGGAAAAGTACTTCTTTTCTTGGCTTTAATCTCTCTTTAAAGCTTCATAGATCTACATTTCCAGCTGAGCTACTGGAACTATGCAGTGTCAGATAAATACAGAAGAGAGAGGTTTCAAGCTGAGCTTTTAAATCCCCTTATCTGCATGAACTAATAATGCAGATTTAGTGCTGTTAAAAACAGAGACTGATAAGTCTTTTCCTTTAAAGCCTTTAAACTGCTAAAGAGCATTTAACAGTGATGCAGTTCAAACCCAGTGAACAATACTGAGAAGGAAAACAGTTTAATGAGCTAAACCTTCACTGAATGAAACAGAAACACCTTCTCACAGTTGATTTAGGTCACTGTGGGAGTCAGTGAAAGCGCAGTTCTGTTCATGCTGCATCTTCATAAACATGAATTAAGTACAGTCTTTTCATGTACGGTAAAAGTGTCACAGGGGCTTGAAATACAAAAAAAGAAAAGAGTTTGCAAATAAAGCCCAGATGAATTCGTTTAACTGCTGAAATCATCAGGGAAGCTGGCTTCCCCAAAATTATTTTAACTACAAGGTTTTAACACATAGGTACAAAGTGGCACAACACCTCTAAATTACTGAGAAGAGGGGGTCGGGGGGGGGGAAAAACAAAGGAAAGAGCATCGAGTGAATGATTTAAAGTTGCCACTAAAAGTTTTCTCCTGGGGGACTTTATTAATAATCATAATAGCAAGCTTTGGCAGTACAAAAGTTTAATCTTACAATGGTGTTCTGAAGTGATTTAGCTTTTAATGGTGTTAAAAATGAATTACATAGTGAGAAGAATGCTTTTAAAGGCAGCTAGCTGGTCTGTGCTGAGCCAGATTTGTTTTAGCAAGTATGAATAAAATGTGTTAGATTCTTTAAAGACTGGGAGTCTCAGAATTACACTGGTGTTAAGCAAATATTTGCTTGTATATTTACAAATACATACACAGTGCAGATGTAGAAAATTGTCATGTGTAATGAGTCTCTGTCAACAGTAATGTAAACCAAAACTAAATTCCCAGAAGTAATTTAAGTTGTTGCAGATAGATGCAGATACAGTCAAAACTGAGTTTGCTTTATAAGTAAAATGTGAACACCTGCTTTTTATTTTGTGGGCCAAAAAAAATCTTCCAGTTCCATTTTAGATAATTCCCGTGTACGATAAGCCGTGTTTGCATTCTGGTTGCATTTTTGTGTTTTCTAAAGTTGGAGGGTTTAAGCTATATGCCAGGGTAGGAACAGAAATGTGGTTTACAGTTTAGTCTTTCATACATCTACTGTAAGGAATGCTTGTGCATATGTCATTAATTAACCTATCGGTGTATTAGTCCTGTCCTTCAGACACTTGCTGGGGGAAAGCATCTACTGAATTTCATAGCCTGGGTAGGGAGTGCGTAGAAGCTGTAGGATAAGGTCCTTTAAAAGTGTTAGAAGAGAGTTTGCAAAGGACGAGGACGTGAGACGTTAGCCTGATACTGTGGTTCTTGGTGTGCCAGCCATTTAAACTTCCTGAAATTATCTGGAGCATTCAGATCCATAAAATGAATGTGTTTTTTTTAAAGAAAGTGACAGTGCTCTTCTGTTTTCCTATTGAAATGTTCCCTGGCCTAGTTCAACAGAAACATTTTTACATTACAACTGTGAAATCTTGGCATAAAGCTCCCCTTTGTGCCCTTCATTATTTTCTCACAAATATAGTCCATTGTCACATAGCTGAAGTTAATTTGATCAACATTGGGACATTTAACTTTTATGTCCGGTCAAAGGAGCTGTTTCATGCTCATTTTGGGTATTCAAAAGAAATGATTGCCAGAAAAATAATGTTACTATTAACAATTCAGAGCAATTAGTTTCCCAGGGAGAGGCGATGTGATGCACCGGCTCCACACAACCATTCTTTGTCATTTTATGGATGCTCATCAGTCAACTGTCACATCTTCTCAAAGACCCCTCCAATCTAAATGTTTCTCTTTGGGCTTTTCCCAGAACTAGCAGCTGAATGAGCAAAAGAAAAGCCACTTAGTTTCTAGGCAAAGGAAAACTTCACTCTAAAGATCTGGGTCATTTGAGAAGATCCTAGGAGTAGCTCACTTGGCAGGGGCGAGACTGTGGTTCTTAAATTTTATTTATTTTTTGCCACAGTGATTTTAGCATCAAGTGAAAACTCTCTGTAATCATGTGCCTTCAAACATTTAGTGAAATTTCAGTGTATTCAGATAGAATGCACTCCCAGAGCAAATAAACCTTCCATCCGAATGTCGTCTAACAAAGGTTTAAAACCCTAGATCACATTCAAAAAGGCAGCTTTTCATTAGACACCCTGAGGCTCACCTCATTAATATTCAGTCATCCCCCCTTTTAAACTAAGGTTAAGTGCTCTCAAAATTACCGTGTTTGTATAATATGCTCTTTAAAGAGTAAATCCAGCAAAATTGTCTTGTTACTTTCAGCCTGTCAAATACAGTCAAAAACACTTTCTCCTGGCTGCTGGGCTTTCTGCTGGCTTGAGCTTTTGCATGTTTCACACAGTTGTCAAAAATTTAACTCGTATGTCCTTCCTGTTTACACAATTTTATTTAGGTTATATTTTAGCAGAAAAATAATTTTGAACCTATGCATTATATTGGAAAACATAAATTAGTATCATTTTAAGGACACAATAAATGCATTTCATAAGAAATGAATGATGATTGCTAACGGTTCTACTTAGTAATTTTGCCCTCACATTGTTATTTTCAGCATTGCGGGCTTCCCCCCGTCCCCTTTTTCTTTTTGACTTGAATTTATAACTGAACCAGTTATTAATAAATTTGTAACATTTATTATTCAAGTTGTAAATTAAAGATCTCAGTTTTCTCTCATAATAAAAAGCAATCTGTGTAAACCGTAGCAGGTTTGGATGGAAAGATCTGACCAGAGAGTCAGCAATCCAAAATTCGGAACTTTAAAGAATTGTCAGGTGTCACTTCAGAAAAAAAGAGCATGGATACACTAAGTCACTTTTCACTTTGTCTGCTTGCTGTGAATGGAACTGTGGCCCTTTTAGAAGAAACGCTGAATATAGAAGCCCTAGGGTATCCTGGCAGGGTTTTTGGCAGTTGTTTTCCCAAAGGCAGACACACTGCCCTGCGTCATGGGTCTCAGTGAGGGATTCCTGGGGCCACTTTTGCTGGCACCCTGAGCCTCTACCTCATCTTCCATAAGGGCTTTGCTCCTTTTTACTTATTTTCCAGTCATAGTTTCTCCTCTAGCTGCCTCAGTTGGCTACTGTGTCCTTCTAGGAGAATATAAGTGATGTAACTACAGGCTAGACTGGGTGTATTGTAAAAAAAACCTGCCAGGCAGATGTGTGTAATTAAACCCAGACAACTGAAGAAAAGAGAGAATGCCTCTTAAAAAAAGAAAAGATCACAAATAACTTGTTGCCTTAGTGTTTTTTGCTCTGAAAATGGCTTTGTATGAAAATGTGAAGAGTGTGTCACATTCTCATTTTGTTATATTTCCTTTTTTACTGTAATTTATTCCTTAGAGAGTCTGGAGCTAGATAAGAGCAGTCATTAGTGTCCTGCTAAAGGTGACACTCACATCAGTGCTCATTGTGGTTTGTGTCTTTTGAAATGTTCTACTGCATAGCCATACAATCTTCCAGGATAGCCGTGATTCAATTAAGAAGAATCTATATGGGCTGTTGATCCAATTTTTATTCATTTACAGAGAAATGAAAATAAATTGCTATTGTGATTTTATTTACAGTGCTGGCTGTAAGATGATGCTATGAGTTGGTAGTTATAAAAGGGAGAAATGGATGAAAGTGCTCCCATCTGCTTCCATTTGAGCCTGTGGGCGCTAAGTGAGTAACCAGCTCTCAACATTTTCACTCCTGTAGGAAGGTAGGATCCCTGTGTGAGAGGGCTGTTGTCTTTGGGTCTTGTATGTTACGTCCTGGAGCGACAGGTATTCTCCCAAACTGTTTAACAGCCAGTTGCAAGGTTCAGCATTTTTATCCACTTGTCTGTACAAGTGCTGAAGTAGTTGTGGACAGGCTTGGCAGACACTCTTCATGGACTGACAGGTACGTAGCTGTAACTGCTTCACCCCTTGGAATGCTTCATTCCCCTGCTTCTCTCAGTGTAGGGCTCAAGGTGCAGCTGATTCAGTTTCTCTCTCCAGCAAGGAAAATGGTCCTGCTAGCTCTATACCCACCAGAGTTTGTGTTGTTCAAGCCTGCTGTTGACAGCTCTAAGTTTTTTGATCCGTGCACTCTCTTGCAAGGGGGATCCCTTCTCTTCAGCACTTCAGTGTTTCTGTCATGTCAGCCCTCGTTTCTTTCCTCTCTTAGCCTAGCAGTCTGCCCTAGTGCGATTTTCAAAGGCATGAATGTCTGACATAACAATGCAGCGTGTAAAAGTTGTTGCTTGTTGGCTTTCCTCAGCATAAAGCATTTTTTAATCCTTCGCGGGTGAAGTCATCCTGTGTTGCTAGTAATTGGCACTGGGCTTTCCTAGAAGCAGCGGGTTGTGGTCTCCCTGGGCCGTCCCTCCGAGCCCGTGTCCCGGGCCGGCGCTCGTGGCGTGACGTGGCCGGGGTCTGGCCACCACCACGGTGCCCGTGGCCCGTGTGGCCTGCACAGGAGGTCTGACTGCCAGCGTCCGTGGCAAGCCTGGCGAGGTACCGGTCTGGCAGGATTTCACAGCCATCCTGCTCCAAGAGTTCCGTGGGAAAATTGTAATCTTCCGTGATAAAGTGAAGGGAGAGTCAAAAGATGTGCCCTTTCTCTGGTGTCTTCTTTTCTCTTACATCAGATGACGAGCGAGAAAAGTCCTTTGTAACCTAGCACCGGTGCCGCAGCATTCGTTCTCCTGTGGCAAAACTGACAAGTACTTACATCATTATACATGGCTGCTATTTCATTAGCCGAATGTCAGTGTCGGGTAAGATCATGGTTTTGTCAATATAATGAAAATACCAGTCAAGTGCGGAAAAAGTCACAATTTTCCAGCTCTAAAAATTGATTTTTATTGCTGCTCTTGTAATCCTTTCTTTGGATTAAGTATTTATTATTGATGTGGTCTTTCTTTTAATCTTAATAGCTGCTGACATGGTAATTAATTAAAAAATACAGCATTTTTGCCCAAATGGCACTATATTGAAATTAAAAGTGAACATCACATATTAGTTAAACAGCCCTGGCAAATGTCTTGAGTGCTAAGATGATTGCCTAAGCTTCTTGACAATTCCCTTCATCTTGCTGTATGCTGCTTGACCTTTTGAGATGTTTTGGTGTTATTAATAGGTTTTAGCTATTATATCAGAAAGAACAAGACACAAAAACATGATAAACTTTATCTTTTTAATGACAGTGCTACAACACCTTAAACATGCCAATGAAGGCACTTACATCTTTTGGGGGACACTTAGACAGTCACCAGGTAACTTTTATTCAGAATTGATAGGAATTTATCTTAGGTTCGTCTATGTGTATCTGAGAGTGCGGAACGAAGTGAGCTGAGCGCTGGCTGTGCTGCAGAAAGGAGGACAGGATTCTGTTCCAGAGCTTTCTCTAAGACCTCTGCTAGAAGTGGATCCTTCGCAGGCTAGTTCTTGAGGTGCAGGTGTGCAAGGTGGTCTTTTCGACTAGAACTGATAGAGGAAAAAGTAATGAGGAAAGGAGTGGCAGAGAGCTGACAGGCCACACAGCAATCCTGTGTCTGGTTTTATAAAAGCCAAAACCTAATGTTCCCAGTCTCTTGGTCTTCACTTCCTGGACATGGCTGTGGTAGAAGACAGGTTTCCCTGTCGTCGTTCCTGGACTTTCCACCAGAAGTCACTGCAGGAGTTGTTATTACCTCTGGCATTACAGACCCATGGAGAAGAAAGTGGTATAACCTTCTTACCCAAAGGTCACCAGCCACCTCCGTACCAGCTCTTGGCTGCCACTGACTGGACAGTCAAGTCACCATCTGCTTTTCTTTTTTGACCCCTTTCTAAATGTTTCTCTTTGGGTTGAGATCCTCTCTTAGGAAAAGGTGAGCTGAGCCTGCCCTTTGCAAAGTGTGGCCATGAGGTACCAGCCTGCTGCCCACGGGGTCTGGTGGCACCGGGGGGAGCCGTTTGGGGACCCCCCCTGCAGTGACTCGGGCTGGGGGAACGAGGAGGGGTCTCGGGGCTCCCACACTGCACACACCAGGGTGCCATCGGCCCGCTGGCTCCATCGCCGCGTTTCCTGAACGCCTCGCTGCCCGGCCGAGGCCTGGAGCGGTTTCACCAGCCTGGGCTGAGGGGTGGGATGGTTTTACCAGCGCGGGCTGAGGTGTGAGATGGTTTTACCAGCGCGGGCTGAGGTGTGAGATGGTTTTACCAGCGTGGGCTGAGGTGTGGGATGGTTTTACCAGCGCGGGCTGAGGTGTGAAACGGTTTTACCAGCCCAGGCAGAGACACGGGATAGTTTTAGCAGCTCAGGCAGAGGCGTGGGGCAGTTTTACAAGGCCAGGCCAAGGCTCAGCCTGCTTCACTTGCACTAGATTCAGATCTGTGGTTCGAAGCTTGGCTCAGGCAGCAATGAACAGGGTGGGTGGTTTAACCTGAGCAGTGACTGCCACTCCAGGCTGAGCTCTCTGCAGGGCTAGCTCTGGTTTTCATATTCCTTTACTTAGGAAGGGACATTTCACACAGGCAGTCACACGTTCTCTGTAAGAGCAGCTTTTGCACCTTTAACTCCTCTGCATGGATAGCGTGCAAAAATAAAGAGATCGTGGAAAGAGAATATCTCAGCACAGGAGCTGTGTGAGAAATACAGAAGTGCTCATCCTAGCTAGTATTTAGCTTAAACACATTTAGTTACTATAAAAATTTGTTCGCTGAATAAAATATGGCTTGACCTCTGGATTGTTTCTTCCCAAGAAATGTGACAGTGTCCCTCCTTCTCCTCCATTCAGCCTGCTTGGCAGAGCTGCACGTTTTTTGTTTTGTTTTGTTATGTTATTGTTGTGTTTAAAAAAAAAAAATCCCTCAAGCCCCTCTTTTCAGCAGTGTCAAGTTAGGATGAATTGGCCAGGGAGGCATGTTTATAGACTGTGTGAAGAACTTTGTCTTTGTGTGGGAATGCTGGTGACACTGGTATGGCTTGCCTGAATGAACTGCGATGACGCGGCTAATAAGGTGTCCTGCTGAGCGCCACTGCAGCCTTTCTCAGACCTCCCACTTAATGCCATTCAGCTCCAGCTCAGTGTAGCTAATTTTTCCCATTCCCTCAATTCTTTAGTCCTCCTTACAAACAGAAAAGTCAACTTTCACACCGAGGAGAAGATAAGTGCTTTAGGAAATAATCGTGTAAACAGAATGTTACCTTCTGACCTGATGCTGATACCTTGGTCTGGGACAAAACCCAGCTGGCTATTGCATTAGACATGGCTATTAAAGGAATAATGCTGCTGATCCTCCTTACAAAGTGCCCTGAGAAATGGTTTAGCCAAATCACAGTGCCTCTTGTCACACTGAATCATGTTCAGCTGCTCTCTTCCATGACTAAACTGCTGATATTTAGCCACTTCCTTGTCTTCTCCTTTCTTGCGTCAGTTTGGGAGGGGGATGAGTATGAAAGCAGGGGAAGTCGGTCGTGGTTCTGATTGCACTGTTAGTTTCTGGCTGAATCACAGTGCTTTGAAACATGCATACAGTACACCATATAGCTTTTATAAAAGAGGGTGCGTTTCATATAGTTTCTTTAACTGTAATTACTATAATGAGTTCTTAAAAATGAAAGAAATTACAAGAGGATTTCAGTGTTTCCAGTAGTACGGGATTGTTCATTTTAAGATTGCGCTGAGTGATTCCTTTTGGTGTTTTGTGTAGAGACTGAAGTTAGTAACTAGGCCTAGATTTCCAATGGTATTGAGAAGAGGAGCCTCTGCCTCTTACTTGGAAGCGTTTGCTTCTACTGTGGCATTTGATTGACTTCTCTGCAGTCTTGCCTGTCGCAGGACTTCGTCTGGCCCTGGCTCCAGGCTGGGTAATGCTGCCATCCTGGGCAGGCCAGTGCAGCTCAAGCTAAACCTATTCAGGGTCATAGCTCAGAGGGTTTCAGAAGTTTCTCGTCAGCTCCTGATGCACCCACAATAACAGACAGTTTCTGTCACAGGGCTTCAGGAAAATGTCAGGGGACCACCACCCTAAAAAGCACTGATGAGCGGAGGTCATTTTCCTGGAAGTGTTACTTGACACAGCAGAGCAAGGATATTTCCAGTGCAGATTGAGAAACTTCTTACTGGGTTTTAAAGGCAGTTGCTGATATCCAGTGTGAGGCAACCTGCAGTTGTTAGACCAAAATAAGGATTACACATACTTATTTTGCAGCAAAGAAATTGCTATAGTAATTTAACATTAATTTATTCCTTACCAGTGATGTCTACTCCTTAAAAAACAGTGAACTGTGGATCAGACGCATCAAAACATTTAACCCTGACTAACTTTGACTGTAAACTTTACTTGAAAGTTACAATTGCTTGAGTGTTTCCTTCTTTTACTGCCCTGTCATGTCTAAAAAAATCTTCAGCTCCATTTCAAAAACTGTTTGTGGTCTGCCTCTTCTCAAAAAACCAACCAAATTTGAAGAGAAACATAATAACCCAACCAGTCCAAAGGACTTTCAGTGTAGAGCTATCAGTTAAAAATGCAGAATTAGTTTGAAACTGGCAGAATGTTTAAGGTAATGTGTTCCAAGTGTGAAGAATCTAATACTGTTGTCAAGGACTCCTTATGCAAGTAAAAGCTCTGTTTGAGGAACAAGTAGAAGATAAATCATCTGTGGCATTTATATTTGTGTGCTTTAAAGTATGACAAGGCCATCAGTGAACCCAGTCATAAGAGTGCATTTTTCCCCGTGGTCCTTTTTTGACATACTGAATTTGTTATTTTGAGTTCCAAAATGCATAGAGGTAACAGTTATTTCTTTGGTATGTTCTAAAAGCAGATCAACTCTTTTCTTATAAGCGACACCTTCTGGAGCAAGAACAAAGGATTAGAAGAGTGAATGTGTTCTTCCAACATTTACAAAGGGAAGACTTCTCTTTCTGGAAAGGAAGGGCTGTCATCTGTTTGAGAAGTTTTCTGTTTTGTTTGCATTCAAGCATCGGATACATCCTAACTGCCCATCATCTTGCCCATTGTACCATCATGAAATTTTTACCCAGGTTGCCTATTTTGTCACAAGCTATTTAGAAAAGTTGTACAGGAAAGAATAGAGCCTAAAGTATGTTGAAGCCCTTCGGGATAATTTGGTAGTCAGCAAGTACAAGTTAAAGGAAATGACACTAGGTCCTCCCACTAAAACCATAAGATTAATGCTGGTGACATAGGTTGGCTGCTTTCTTTTTGTTTGATTCAGATTTATCACCCCATTGACTGATTAATGGCAACATTTTTAAAGGACCATTTGATTCATGGTTAAAGGAAGGGTATTGTTATAGAAACACATACTGAAGTAAAATAATGCAGATTTTGAAGCCTTCCTCTTTCATTTGCAAGTACTCAGTCTTGTTTAAAAAAAACCAAACTATTCTGAGTTCTCATTTGCTTGTACATGTGATGAACTGTATATATTTGTGGCTTAGAGCACAGAAATAAGAGGAGTGGAACACTTGTTTAGCTCTAGCTCCAGCCCAACACCTTTGCTGTGTCTCCTTGGTCCCGGTCAGACTCGCAGTGTTTTGCAGTACTGGCTTTCTTTCCAAGTCCCCCCAGTGCTGGATGGTTTTCCTGCATGTTTGAGGGAGAGGAAATACTGTGGTACTCTATTTCCATCTCCTTTGCTAACTTGGAGTCTGATTCTAAAAGCACAGTTGAGGAGATTCGTTCTTGTGCCATTGATCCATTGCAATTGTAGGCACCAGTGAGTATTTCAAAATTAAGCTATCCAAGTACCAAACTGCTGAAATAATTCTGAGACTAGGGAATTCTTCAACAAATAATAAGTTCCAAAAGTAAGGACAGTAGGTTACATCGTGGATTAAGTTGAGTCAATTAAAGCATATTTTAGTGCTAGGTTCATGAGATAGTTTAATAAGTACATAAATGTGTGTATCCCTTGCTGTACCACTGCTGGCAATTTGGCTGTACACCTACATTTCACCAGCTGCGAAGAGGAGATAGGTCAGAAGCCACTTAAAGCATCCTTCTTGAGAATTAGCGTTTGAATTAATGTTAGTTCAGTCTGTCATGAGACACTCCTAAAATGTCCCAACAAGACAAACTACAAGGGGAGCAACTGGTTGAAATTGCCAGTTTTAAAGCTGGCATTGATTTGTATGCAAATCACGTTTAAATCAGGTAATATGCAAGACTGTAATTCATTGATCAGAAGCAGACTAATCAGCTGTTTGTTCTTTGGTTAGGAGACATTTTAACTGGCTATTTTTGGAGTAGTCTGTTTATTTGGAAAATCCGTCTTTGCATAATACAATCACAGGCGTCATTCTCATAATATCAATTTGTTTTAGGAGGCCTTCTCTAGACCTTGATGTCATTCCTGCAGTATCTGTCATTTCTTTGTCAGCAGTAAATGGCAAGGAGCAAAGCCAAAACTAAGATATGAATCAGGAAAGCTGGCAAAGCAAAATCAGTTTTTCTCATGTAGAAGCTGCATATCAGATTTTGCAATGATAGTGTTAGCAAATTGTGTTAATGTAAATGGTTTAACTTTTAAGTTCTCATTTTCCTTTCATGTGCCATGAGGGCACTAATCAAACTAATGTTATATACAGGTCAAGAGTGACAGGTTTTTCTCAGTGCTTGCTGGGAGCTGACAGTAGGCAGTATTTATTAACAGTACCTGCAATAATTTGTCAGCTGAATGGAGGATTTGAGATTTTCATGCCAGAAAAGTATAAGTCTTTGCAAGAGATTTTGCTTCAGATGATCACTGCTTGTGGTGGGCTGACCCTGGCAGGTGGGTGTCCACCAAAGCTGGTCGATCACTCCCCTCCTCAGCTGGACAGAGAAGATACAAGAGGCTCGTGGGTGTAGATGAGGGCAGGGAGAAATCTCTCACCATTTACCCTCATGGGCAAAACAGCCTCGACTTGGGAAAATTAGTTTAATTTATTATCAATTAAATCAGAGTAGGGTAATTAGAAATAAACCAAATTCTTAGAAACACCCTCCCCCCAGCCCTCCCTTCTTCCCATGCTCAGCTTCACTCCTGGCTGCTCTGCATCCTTCCCTCCAGCAGCACAGGAGGACAGAGAATGGGGGTTGTGGTCCGTTCATCACACCTTTTCTTTGCCACTGCTTCCTCCTCAGGGGGAGGGCTCCTCACACTCTGCCCCTGCTCCAGTGTGGGGTCCCTCTCACAGGAGAGAGTCCTCCATGAACTTCTCCAGTGTGAGTCCTTCCTGCAGGCTGCAGTTCTTCACAAACTGCTCCAGTGCAGGTGTCTTCCATGGGGTGTAGTCCTTCAGGAACAGACTGCTCCAGTGTGGGTCCTCATCAGGGACACAAATCCTGCCAGCAGACCTTCTCCAGTGTGATCTCCTCTCTCAATGGGTCCACAGGTCCTGCTAGGACCCTGCACAGATTTCCCATGGGGTCACAACCTCCTTCAGGCATCCATGTGCTCCAGCGTAGGGTCCTCCATGGACTTCAGGTGATACCTGCTCCAGTGTGGACCTCCGTGAGCTGCAGGGGGACATCTGACCTCACCATGGTCGTCACCATGGGCTGCAGGATGCCTGGAGCACCTCCTCCCCCTCCTCCTTCACTGAACTTGGGGTCTGCAGGGCTGTTTCTGTCACATCTCCTCACTCCTCTCTCTGGCTGCAGTTGTGCAGGGCTTTTTCCCCCTCTTAAATATGTTATACTGGAGATGCTGCCACTGTCACTCGTGGGCTTGGGCTAGACCAGCAGCAAGCTCCTCTTGGAACTGGTGGCATTGGCTCTGTTGGACATGGCAGGAGCTTCTAGCAGCTTCTCCCAGAAGCCACCCTTGCAGGCCCCTGCTACCAAAACCTTGCCGTGCAAGCCCAGTACACTGACTCAGGTCCAGTGTACATAATGTTTCAATAGAATAATTTTCCTTATGTAATAGGTTGCTGTTGACTAAAGATGTGAGTTGTTTTTAAGAGGAGAAGCAGTATCTCACTGTAAATCCAGCGCTGTGTCTTTCTTTATAGCTTTGAAAAGTCTAAATGGGTGTAACGTATTAAAACTTCTAAAGCCATTTGAAGTGAGCACCTCCTTGCTGGGCAGGGCTGTTATGGAAGCCCACTGACTCTGGGTCACTTTCTTATCCTTTACCTGTCTGTGGGGTCCCTGCCTCCAGCTCAGCTGGAGTGTCTGCCCTCGTGACGCTGGGGTGTTCCTGGGTTCCTGTCTGCTGGGCAGCCCCTGGGACCCCACGAGGGCTCAGGGTGGTTTGTACCTGTGGCAGTCATGCTGCCCGTTCCGTACCTTCCTCAGCTACTGGTCCCAAATTAATCGTATCGATTCCTGGTTTGAAATTAAGTGTGAAGCAGAGGATTCCCAGTTGCCAAGATCTCTGGAAGCATGTAAAACTGCACGTTGTTAGGAGTGCCAGAGAGCCAACATGAATAATAGATAAGCTAATAATATAATAACAACTTTTAATAATAAAATATTTGAAAGATGAACAGTAATGCCGTATCTCCCTGTTTAGCACTGAGAAATGGCTTGAGAGAAAGGTCATTCTTTGCTCCACATCTGGAGAGACCACCTTTCTGGTGTTAGCTATGACCTCAGTAACCAGCTGCTTTCAAAGGTGTGGAGAACCTCCACGATGGCCTCAAAATTCCTGTGATGCCCAAATCCCGGTTCTGCACTATTTGTACTAGCTGCTGCAAACTTGCTTTCCTCCACATCTCTCTTTCAGCCAGACAGGGGAAATCAAATGCATTGTTATACTGGGGTTGGAGATAGAATTACCTAAGCCAAGAAAATCAACCCAAAACTATGGTTAACCGGCGCATGAGTTGTGCATCCTTGCCTATACATAAAGCTGAATGACAGGTTTGCTGTGTTTTTCTTTTTCCAGAATTATAGATCAGCGGTTTGAGAAAGTTTCGTATTTTGTCTTTGGAGATTTCAACTTTAGACTGGATGCCAAAGCAGTAGTAGAGGTAGGACTTCTATTTTTCTTCTGTTTTAGACCCTACCAGCTTTTATTTCTCAAATGTTTTTTTCCTGTGGATAATCTAAAAGTGACTTAACAAAGTAATCTTCATTTGACATCAGACTTGGCTAAAGAATATTTTTCACAGGACCATCTGACAGGTAACTCAAAATGACTGTTGTGAATCTGCTGAAGCCGTTAAGGCTGCTGACATGCTGCACATCCTCTCTGTGGTAGTGTGTGAAGTGACTGCCAGTGGTCTGGCCAGTGGCCGGCAGAGTCCATGCCACCCGCTCGTGGCCCGTGTGTAGAAGGAGGAAGCCTGGGTGCCCGTGTGAGGTGAGACCCGGGGTCGTCCTGGCCCATACCCAAGCACCTCCCTTTGGCAGGCATGCAGGTTCCTGGTTTGAAATCTCTCCAGGCTTCAGCAGAGGACACCACATTTCTGCTGCATGTTTGTGACTTTTGCCGTATGTTTGCAGCCTGCAGTGAATCTGACAGTCATTTACTGCAAGCGCAGTGAGTGCTGGTTTATGTTTCTACTCTGTGGGGAAACAGAGACATTTCCTAAATGCCTGTGATAGAACTCCACGCTTCAAAAATAGGAGTGGATGTTTGTGCAAACCTTTGTGACAGTTGCATCTTGGCGTGGAAGCGTGACTGGAAGATTTGTACAAAGCCAAAGAGAATCAGTAAACCTTTTCATCATGAGTGGAGATTACCTTGACTTCACCGCTAAAGCTCAGCTCCAGGTAATGTGGGGTCAGAAATAATATCCAGATTGAAAATCCATTTAATCTCATGGTTTTACCACTTTAATTCTTAGAGATACTTTAGTGTCTTTTTGGTGTCCTTGAGAGTAGGCATGTATCTTCTAAACCAAAAGCTTTTATTTTGGAAATCAAGCAGTGGGCAGTAAGTGGTTGGCTGCCTCTCATACAGTGAGGGGCAATTCCTCCTCATATGGTGATTAGTCCTTCCTCAGCTGCAAAACAGGAGTTTGACATTACAGCACTGTGTATGTAGCTAATAACTTCCTCCTTGGAATCCTTTATACATTGCTGTCCTTTAACCAACAAGCTTAAAGCATAATTCAAATGAAACACAATTCTAAACACCAGTTCAGGACATGCAGCTTCATACCGCCTCTGTTGAGGACTAAACCCTGCCCTGCTACACTGCAGTTACCATAGTTATCATCAATGCTTATAGATTACTTGCTTTTGAAATATTATGCCTCTTTGGGTTTTATCCACTCGTGGTGCAAGAGTATAACAGCATGCTGCTGTCTGAGCACACCTCCATCACTCTCACTGCGGCAGAATTCGCTCCTGTGCCCGCAGTGATGAAGGGCCCCATAAGTTTTTCCTAACTTACTAACTGCCTCAGCCTGCAGGGCTCAAACTGCAGCAGGTGTCTTCTGTATTGCCAGTAGAGTAAGATCCCTGCGTTTATGTCTGGGAGTTTAAAGTGATCCACTTCTAACAATATCATGTCACTAACCACCAGTGATGCATACTGAGTGACCTGCACAACCGGAGGGCGGAGGGCAGGTGATCCTTAGTTCTCCACAGCACTTCCCATCTTGGGAATGCTTTACCAGCATCAATCTGTGTTGTGGCATATGAGCACACAAGGTGTAATCTGAGGATGGATCAAATTCATTAGCCCATTCTTCCTAGATAAGATGCATGCACGTGTGAGTGTAAAAAGCATTATGATCATATGTATTTTCTGTTGCTCTTTTTGAGAAGTAGCATACCGCTTTAACCAGAACTTGACCCAGCTACTTCAGAACATTAATTAAACATGACTAAAGTTGATCTAGAAACTTGCACTTGTAATTTACGTATGGACAGTTTAAGTAGTACCAAGTTGGTTTTGTAGTCATCTGCATTTGGTGCAGTTTATAAACCTACATGTCAGAAGATCCAAAAGATTTAAGGAACGGTTGTCTCATGTGGTTTGCTACACAGAAGCAATAGCTACAGGCAGTGTGTCTGCGACAGCACCTCCATCCGCACTGGCACAGTCCTGCCTGAATCAGCAGCAAGCACACAGCACGCTGTTCTGGCTGTGGTAAAGCCCAGGCTCCGAGGACACAGATCAGTTTCTACGTGGTAATTGGGAAGTGCAGAGCTACAGGCCACCTCTAGCAGCAAGTATGCTAGGTAGGACCTAAGGGATTGGTTGTATGTAAGATATGGAAGATCCTAATCCCAAATCACTTCAGGAACTAGTTTATCAGTGGTGCTTCCCAACAGTGCCATTTTTCCAAAGCTTGTGGAGGGCTGAGTGCCTTGGCCAAGGCCATGCACATCTGGCAGTGGCAGAACAGGAACACAACGGCCAGAGGTGAGGATCTAACACTCAGCACCAGCCAAAGTGTCCCTGGGCTCACGTAGGAACCTCACGCTCCAAAAGACAGCCTGGACCCTTCTGGCCTTTAAAACGTGTGCCTTTACAAACTGGCATGACCATTCTGTCGACTGTTCAGCAGCCTAGTTAGTACTGGGAATTTTAAGGGTTAATCCATTGACCTGTCAGCTTTGTATATTACTAAATTTATCTCTGTTTTTGTTGCTGACCTTTTGAATCCCCCCTTGAGTCCAGGACTTCCTGAATGCTTGGACAATAAGATGCTACGAGCAATTCATGTGTTGTAGAAACATAGATTGTGGTTATACAGAACAGAAAGAATAGAGTATATTTCTGAAGGATTTCTCCTTTAAGCCACTGAAAGTGAGGCTCTGAGAGCTTTTCCAGATGAGGACTTTAGGTGCTAAATCAGATTCCAAAAATGTTGTGCTTATTAATACATAATTTGTTAAACATTTTATGGGAACCTTAATCTAAAGTCATACTGATTTTCCTTGCTGGGAGAATCCAAACCTGCTTTTCTGTTGTTGAAGTAATCCAAGGTGGGGATCAATGTAACAGGTAAAGGCTTCTGGCAGTTCTGAGATCCACATGTGCATTAACAAGTGTGTTGTCCAGAGGGATAAACCTGCAAGAAAGAAATGGGACATCTGTAGCACAACAGGCATAGCAAATGCAATTGTTTTATAGTAGACTTGAGTTATAGTTTGAGCATAATTTGTAGTTTGGCATGATGCTGTTCAGAGAAATATCTACAGCTGATCCATTTAAAGCACTTTAAAGTTGTCCTCAGCCTGAAAACAGCCAATGATAAGGTTCCATTTTAGTCTGATATTCTTGATCTGATGTGTGATTTGGGACACAGGGAGCATGAGAGGAGCTGGAACCACAAGCTTTTTTCCTGAAGTCTCAGATATTTGTGTGCTCTGGGTATGTGCCGGGCTTCAAGGACACCAGAGTCTCTTTGCCAGGTCCATACTGGTACCTGCTTTGTCCCAGTTCAGAGCCTATTGTAGGGGCAGGTTTTTGCTCATTACCCCACAGAGAAGAGCTGCCCTGGCTCTAGGGTATCACCCAACCCGACCCCAGCACGTCCTGCTGGGCCTCTGTAGCTGAGCTGTGAGGTCAGTCGCTGTCTGTAAGGGAAATAAATCCCACTGCTTTGCTCTTGGAAAACATCCACAGGACATTGTGTTAGCAGCCCAGCCTCTCAGGAGGCACCAGCCACCGTTGTAGCCCCATTCAGGCCAGCAAGTCACAGATACTTTGGCACTGCTGCTCGTGATACATCTCGCTGGCATTGCATTCATTTAGTGATAAACATCTCAGTTCATCATCCTTCATGCAAGAAGTCTTTCCAAAAATAAACCTGAGCAGGAGGTGCATTTAGTGAGGCAATACATACAAAAGAAAGATTGACATTTCCTCAGGTTCTGATCATTTTAAGGTACACTCTGAGACCTTAATTGTTTTCTGATGGGTATCTAAATTCATTTCATCCCACATATGCAAAGTTGGCCAAGTATTTTGCTGCTGTTTACATTGAAAGACTTGCCTACTGAAATTTTTTTTAAACTACATTTTTTTGGTGGTACAGCATTCTAATTATTTGCTCACTGCTTCCAAGTATCTTCCAGCACATCTTTTCCTTGCATGATGTGGAAGTGTTTACAACATATACAAAATCAGTACAAACTTTTATATTAGTTTGACTATCAATCCTAGTGTGTATTAGTTTCTCTGCAGTGTCTCCAATACAAGTATTGTCACAGCATTTCATAGAAACATGAATTTGTGATGTTTCTTTGTGTAGAAGATAGCCCTATAATTTTTCCAGAAGTTCTGCTGTCGCTGTGCTTTAAAGATAATACAGGTAGGTCACTGTAATGTTGGCAGTTATCAGAAATACCTTGCAAATGTAGAGTCTCTTCAAGAGTCACTTAAAGTTCCTTGTACTTCCAAGAAAAGAAAGAGGAAAACTCTGTGCCACTCATTTGCAAGAACTGCAACATGGGAATGTAAAGTTCAGTGTGCAAACCATAGGTCTTCAGAAGAAAATCCTATTAATCACAAAACCCGTTTGCTCAAGGTAAAGCCCGTCACTTGTACCCAGAACAGTTTCCATTTTTCCCTCACTAAAGGGCATTTTGTTAGGGTTGATAGGAATTTGGTAAGCTGGAGAGGGATAAAGTGTGTCACAGGACTAGATGATCTCCAGAGGTCCCTTCCGTCCCTTACCATTCTGTGATCCATGAACACTTATAAAGGTAGCAAGGGAAATGCTGTGTTGAGATTCCAGTCGTTTTGGCCTACGAAAGCTTTCAAATTCTGCCTGCAGAAGCAGCAGCAAACTCCTTGTCTGTAAAACTAGGAGTTCGTGCTTGTATGCCCAGCCTGTCTACTGAATACCCGGGTACCACCTTCCAGGACCTCTGCCAAGCAGCTGTTTGGTAAGCCATAACTGCCCTTGATGATTAAATGTTTTTTTAAAGGTAATAGCTACACACAGGGAAGTTGCATATCTAGCTCCATCATTCACTTGCGTTGTGGCTCTCTGCCACCTCTGACTACTTCATGTTATCCAGTCAAATAGGAAAGACTTTGTTCTAGCATGACTTTTTAGCTCCTACCATATTGCTGGTACAGTGAATCCCATATTTTTCCTTAGACCATACAGTCTGGGCACAAAGCAGTCTTTGGTTTGGGAAAAGACAGCGGTGGCATCGTGTCTTTTTCTGAAGTGTGCTGGTGCCAGCAAAAGCTCAAGGAACACTCCGTGTTGCCACTGTGGTGTGTGCATCTACAAAACACGGCCCTCCTTCTGTACTACAGCTCTCTTGAGCAGCTTTTGTTTAAAAAAAAAGCTGATTAACATCTTTTGATGTCTTAAGTAATCGATTTAGATCTTAATGAAAACTGAAGAAATAGTTCAACTTGTTTAATTACAAAGTTCTGTAACTAAGATCTTTGCAAACTTCACCCAACACGACCCATTAGTAATGGTCATCAGAAAGATTAGCACTGATCTGAGGCATATGTGTCCTTTGGCTGATTGCTGCACTGGAGAGTAGTCAATTGGGGCAAGTGAGGAAAGAACAGACCCTCTTCCTGTCACTTCTACAGCAAGACAAAATAGGCCCAGGTATGCAAGTGCTTCTGCAAGCAGACCCCTTCTTAGAAAAGCAACAAATTAATTAAAGCTTGACTGTTGACTGAACCAGGACTTCTGAAGCCTTGTTACGGCCTATTAAATCTTCAAATAGTTAGGAAGGAAAGCTTCTGTTATAGTGCTACAAATCATGCAGAAGAGCCTTTTTTTTACATGTATGAGAGGAATTGTTTGTTTCTCTGCTCATCAGTTCATGTGTTCTTCTGCTCCGTACTGGCTGGTAGTTTAAAGCGGTTTCTTTCAGTAAAACGATATTAAGCCCTCTTTATGAAAGAAAAATGGCCTTGCTTTATTTCTGAGATAAACCTGATGTCATGGAATAAATTATTCTTAATAGCTTACCAGCTTTGGATCTTTTTTCCATTCCAGTTAGAAAGGAGTGTGTGAGATCCCGGACTGGTTTTATCTTTTCAAATAATTCTTTATAAATAACTTTATCTCATAAAGATTTTAACTTTCTTTACAAGCTAAACTGATCCTGGGAAATGTTGGAAGCAAAATCCTGTGTAAAATGAAAATGTAATAAAGATTTATTAAATTAAAATGCATAAAACCTCAGGTCTAATAAGGACAGTTTTATTAATGAATGCAAATTGCAGTATCCCATCTGAGAGACACCTGCTAAATGTTCCTTATAAATTACTCTCATAGACATTGTGATGAGTTTCATATTGTAGCCAGACTTATAAAAGCATGCAGATCGCTTCCCCAAGGGACTGTATATTTACTTAACAGTGTAGTTAATTACAATTATTTATTTTCCAGTGATTGCAAATGGCTTCTGCATTAAAGATATATGTGGCTATTAGGAATTATTCAATTACCTCTCTTTTTCTCAGTCGTGTAAGTCAAACCTGAGCTGGGATTCCCAGAGGTAAGTCAGCAGTGTATTAACTCAGTATGTACCTTAGCTTTCTGAGGGGGCTACAACTCTCTAGTCCTAAGTCCTCTCAGCAGAGCTAGCTTGAGAAATGCTGATTACCCATCCCCACAGCTGATTTTTTGACATCTTCCATTCCATACTGATGCTGCCATGCTTATTGGCAAGATTCACAGGAGGTTAATTAAATCCATCTTTAAAACAACGAAGGGCCAATGAGCCATATCCTCGTTGCAGTAGTAAATTAAATGATGCAATTGTTTCTACTTCCATCATGGATAAGGGGAGAGATGAGTGAATGAATTGTTCTCCGGCTGCCTCCTCCGGGGCCCTGGAGGGTCTAGTAACATGTGGTCATAAACCTGCTTTTAATTTGTGGCTAGAGGGAAAGGTGGCACCGTTATCAGCAGGCAGAGGTCTCGCACAGTTTCGGGATGTCGGGGGGGGGGGGCTAACGGGAGCTCCATTCGCAGCAGGGCTGCGGCTCCTCCTCTTTCAGATGCAAATTCAAACAAGCACTTACAGAGCAGAACAGAGAAGATGATGCGCTGATCAAATTTGGCACTGCTCGGGCTGTAATTAAAACGTACACAAATTAAATGCTATTATCTTGTGCCTTCCAATAGGGCTGAGCGTGTGACAGGGAGGAGTGCCGCAGGCTGCACGGCGCCCCGGTGCTGCGGTTGTCGGGGCGCTCCCTGCCCCCGGGCAG
>NW_008612083.1:0-11426 GCF_000691845.1 Merops nubicus | reverse complement strand
TTCCTTTTCTGACCGACTCTTACACCATGCCCACGGTGGATGATCCACAGAAACAGATTAAACAATAAAACTTAAGAACTTTTCAGAGGAGGCTTGAAGGTCACAGAGTCCTGTTGGTTCAGATATTTGGAAGAGTTTAATCTAAATCATACCATTTGGATTGTTTCAGCAGCTCATAGTTCACAACTGTACAGTTTATCAAGATGCTTTCTCAGTGTTTTACTCTTTGCATCTACAGTTCATATTTTCTTCCGCTGAAAGTGACTACCAATAATCATAACATTGTGGAAACTATTTTGAAACAGCATAAAATTGTTATGGTGTCATCTACTTTCAAACTTTGCAGACAGATGTGGTTTGATAAAACCTTGTCTGAATAACTCTACCAGCTTTCAGCTTGCACAAGATTGCCAGAATTCCAAGACATTGTTTATTGTCTAGTCATCTCATTTGTTCCATATTTCAGCCAAAATAAATTCTGTGTTGCCTACCCATTTCCTTCTTTCCTCATGCAAGATGTCAGTTCTGTATATTTTTTTTGTCAAGGAGCATAGTTTTGTTCATCTGGTTGAAGCACCCTAACAATGAGAATTATAAATATCCAGATTCTGTGGATTCTCTAGAGCAGGACACATAAGGCTTTCAATATCCTGTAACTGTCCTCTGAAACAGGCAGGTTTGGAGGTGATTTGTGTCTACCCACAAATCAGAACTATGTGTTTGCTATATATCTATCCTAATTTTAGGGTTATCTTGAGGTGATAAAGCTACTGATTTCGTAACAGTGAAGTTTCATTTGGAGAAACTGATAAGCGTTTTACAGGAAACTATTGGCATATGTGTACAAGGACAGACATTTATGTATATTACTGTATAGGATTTGGGAAATGTGAACATCTGGTCTCTCTTAATAGTCTCTTCTACGGTTTAATTAATAAGAATTATTTTGATCGCATTCATGTCTGACCTGAAGAATTGACAAAAATGTAGTTCTCTCTGAGTCAACACATCTCCACTGTGTATACATACTCAACACATCTTTGTGAACTTAGTAAATCCATCTGTTTGAAAGGACAATGCAAAATTCTGTGTTAAACTGTGGTCTGCTACACATATGTCTGTTCTCATTTTCTTTGAACACAGAACACAGTAAAATGTATTGTACAGTGTACCAGTTTGAGGTCACTTTGATAGACATGATGTGACCTTACAGACACGCTCAAATGTACTCTAATCCGTGGTCTCCCAGCTCTTGCTCTGCAGGATTTTTGCCATGTTGATGGAACCCCGTGATTCCACAGAGCAGCTGCGTTGACCCCTGGCCTTGATCACTGCTGCTGACAGCTGCCTACCACGTGTAGAGGAAAACTAACAGACTAAAATCTCCCTCATAAAGCAGAGATCTTTAGATAAACATGCAGGTCTGATCATGCTACTACTTTAAAAATAAATGGTTTAAACCCAGAACTTTTTGTATGGTGCGAAAAGAGCGGCAGCTCAATATTCAAGGCATTCTGCCTGGTTAAAATAAGGTATATGTGTCTCCTTTTAAAAAAAGATAGAAGAAAAGTTCACTATAAACAATGAAAGGTATCCTAAGCGTAAGTAATCTGCATAAGAAATTAGTTAATCTCTCTGTTAGGACAGGTTTGACTCATTTAGCAAGGCTCATCAGGTTCTTCTGGTTTATGTTTAAGAGTAGTGTCATAACTACCTAAAGTCAGAAGAAAAATAGCCACCCAGCAATTCATGTATCAAATGGGAAAGGCTGATTTCATCTGAATTGTGGCTTTTACCCACATGGTGTATTTACTTCTGCCAGGATTTTTATTTAGGAAAAAATAAAGTGGAATGGAAGCAGGAGTTTAAATACAACTGAAGAACAAAGTTGGGTGTGATTTATTTAAAAAAACAAACAAACAAACAAAAAAAAACCAACCTGAAACTTTAAATCATTATTAAGTAAAAGCAGGTTGGCATTGTACTTCTTAAGGCATTTCATTCCTATACAGTACCAAGAGTTATATCATTGCTAATGTTTTTCTGCTGAGCTACTGTCATCTTTTGCCTTGCTGTGGCAGTATTACACTGATGTACCTTCCCCATTTGGGCAGAGGTCATTATCCTGGTGCCCGGTTGCGTTGCCTCTGCTGAGCAGGTTAACTGCTTGAGGTCTTTTACCTAGACAAATGTTTTACCACTGCTTTTGCTCCATGATGACACAGACTGTTCCTGAGAGGTCAAATCCAGACGAATTAGCAATGCTGTAATAGCATGTTCCCTGTATGTTCATGTAGTCATTCAGACCCATGGGAGTAAAGGTATCACCTTTGTAAAATGAATAAAAATAGTGATTAAAGTGTCCTTCTTTATTTTTCCAAGATTTGCTTCTCCCAAGTAAGTACTTGTCTGTTGTCCTCATTTAGTGTTTTTAAATGCCTCTGTAAAACTAGGTTGTCAAAACAATGCCATTTTACAATGAATTTTGACAATTGTGCGGTCATCATAATAGCTAATTCTTGCAAATAAAGTATGGGCATAATAAGCATAATTCACAGCTCACATATTTTTGATGTTCTGGCTAATTCTGTCAGTATCTTCCTGTAAAATAGTGGCTTTGAGACTGTTAGCCATCTCCTAGGCTTTTTCTGGGTAGCCTTTTTCTGTTCATGAGTGATAATCAAGAGGCCAAATAACAAGGGAGAAAATGCCCTAAAGCTTGCTCAGCTTGGATGAGCTTTAACATCTAGGTCATATGAGTGGAGTACCCACTCCACAGGCAGATAATAACATTAAATGAATGTATTAAAATGCATTTTTAGAGTACCAAAGCTTTCAAGAGGTACAGTAGAAGTTCATTTTGTTTCTTTGAATGATTTTGTGTTGAGTGTGATATAGATGTGTGTCTTTAGCAACGAGGTGGGAAGACCTACCTGAAAGGAGGCTGTAGTGAGGTGGGTGCCAGTCTTTCCTCACAAGTAACAAGTGATAAGACAAGAGGAAATGGCCTCAAATTGCACCAGGGGAGGCTTAGGTTGGATATTAGGAAAATCTTCTTTACTGAAAGGGTTATCAAACTCTGGAACAGGCTGCCCAGGGAAGTGGTTGAACCATGTAGATAGTCATGTAGATATGATGATTAGAGACATAGTTTAGCAGTGGACTTGGAAGAGTTAGGTTAATGGCTGGACTTGATGATCTTAAAGGTCTTTTCCAACCTAAACAATTCTATGATTCTATGAAAAGGAAGAAACTTTGGTATTTGGAACTAGCTTTTATACTATCAAGTTTAGGTTAAAAAGTATAATGAGTACATATCACCCATGTTAAGGGTTTTAGTAGATTCTGTCAGCCTTGTCCCAAACAGAAAAAGATGTGTACAAGAACTAATCCTCCCCATCTCTTCACAGGAATTTGAAGGTATTCACTGATTTGTGAAATAGTATTTGATATGACCTTGCTGAACAAAAGTGATGAGCACTGTAACTTGTCATACAAAGAAGTCAGTGTCTTTTCATCTCCTATTTATACAAACCTCAATTTAGGAATGTAGTTGAACAAATATTTAGCTTTAGGGATGTGATTAAGAACCACTGAAGCAAATGAAGTTTCTGGAGGTGCCAGTATGGGAAACAGGAATTCTTTTTTTCAGTCTGGACTACATTTCCTTTAAAATTTGAAACTTTTAAGCTCAGAATGACAGAGGGAGGATTGAGGTCACTTGCCTTCCCGAAGACCTAACGGTATCAATGTGTAGTAGGATTTCAGTATTTATTGCTTTAGCTGCAAGTATTTAATTTATGTTTAAAATACTAATACACAAATTTAACTCAGTAATTCCCATCTTTTCCTGTCTCCCACTGGGAGAACTGCATTGACTTCAAACAAGCTCTGTGTGGGTACCAGTCTCTTTGTCTGGAATTCTTTAAAGGGTCAGGGTTACAGTCTTCATATGGCAGTAAAAAAAAAGAAATTCTGTTTTATCCATGTGTGTGCATAAAAGCAGAAATGTATATATATCTATCTCAAGGTATGTCTTGTTGCTTCAAAACTTACAACAAAGTGCACCTCTGAACAGTGGAGCCAACGCTTAGTGGTCGTGGGTGACGGCTGCAGTCATGTTAGGAATACATCTGCTGCACAGAGAATCTGAGGGAACATGCAGTTTGTATGAGCAATATATTCATTTTTTGTTGGTTAGCATGGTTGGGGGTTTTGGTTATTTTTTTTTAACAAAACCTTCTTTAGTAGTACATACAAACAAGATTTTGGAAGACATTTTGTGTATGAAAGCATTGGGAGTGATAGTGAAAGAAAATTGTTCTTCATTCTGAAATACGATTTAGGCCTGGAAAAGACTTAGTTCTTTGGACCAGTTTCACTCCAGAGTGGAGGGAGATTCTCAGGTAAATAGGAACTGATTCAATTAGTCCTTAAATTAATGAGTGATGTCTTTTCACTGTCTGCTGTCTCCACTGGGGATTAGATTCAGTCTGCCAGGAAGGATACGGGGCTCCTCTGAACTACTGAGGCCAGAAGCTTGGTTCTCGCAAGGAAACTCTCTGCTTTGGTACTAAAAAATTATCAAAGACTGTCATTAGAATTTGATTTTTGTTTGTTGTAGGAGTTCATTTAGAGCATGCCAGCGGCTGCTGCAGCCAAATAAATGTCTGTTGGATATCTATTTAGCATCAGGCACCAGTTTTTTTTCAGCACTGTCTCCATATAACTTTTAATCTAGTTCTTGTCTTTGACTTTTCATATTTTATATATTTAACCCCTTGATGCAGATATTTTGTGTTAAGCACTTTAGAAATCCTGATTTAACTGCCTCAAGGGATTAACTAGAATTCCAGTATTCTTGGTTTATCTCCATTCATTTATACAGCCCATTTATTTCTAATAAATACATTGGCCAGATCATATTTCTCTGCAAACTCTACACCCTGAAAATAAATTTATGCAGTGACGTAATGAAAATAATAAAAACTCTCTTGCATATTGCTCTTACTCTTGCTTTAAATATCAGCTTCCAAAGGCACAGTGGGTTTATAATCTCCAAGTAAACATCACCTTTGAGGTTCACGCTGCAAAGCTCTAATTTTTAGTTGACTTCTAAGGGGATTTAATCAAACTACAGGATATATGAGTCAAAGAAAAAAATGTAATTAAGAAAAATCTTTTTCTGTAGGCACAGAGCAGCTTGTTTTCATTAATTTTATGAAGAATGTTGTTTTTCTTGGCTGAAAACTTAAACTCATGGGACAAAGTAAGATTTATGGGGTGATCGGCAAAATCACACAGGTTTTGTGTTGCAATTCTGTTTTTGCAGTGACCACTAGAGTCCCTATAGCTGAAAGTTTATCAGTGTTTCTTTTTATAAATCTCTTATTTTCAGTAAGGGCTTTTATTCAGAGATTGGCTTTGAGCTAAATATATGCACACAAAGTCTCAGTATATATGTAGTGTGGTAAGCATGTATATTTTAATGTAAGCAATTTATAATGCTTTAAGAGCTCTTACATTAAAAGGAAAAACAAAACTGAAGTAAGAATGGCTATTTAGACCTCCCATTCATATACTGTGTGCATTTCTTTGTCATGATGCTTTATTTATACATATGGGTAACTCTCCAGCAGTCGCTGAAAGCCACTAGAATAGAAGATCAGAGACATGGTGTCTCTTGCCCTAATCCTTCAAGGTGTCAGCACCACTTGTGAGGTGCTTAGGCTGAAGATCTGTGCATTGTATAAAGTTTTCACTTTTGTGATCATTAGAGTGGAGGTACAGAGCCCAAGATGAGGCTGGCTTCTTGGGCAGCTGTTTGACTTCTTTGTCCCTTCTGAGCTTTGACCCCTTAGATTTGAAGTTCAAATTCAGCTTTGACACACGTATTTTCAAACCAAATAATATGTTTATTTACTTAACTGTATCAAATGAAATACCATTTCTATCTTTAAAAATCTTTCTTTAAGAATATCAGTAGTTCACAAACACTAATGAAAAAAATACCTTAACAGAATGGTCTTTCATTCCCCGTAACGTCAGCAAGAGTGTCTACTTGTTTAATATTGTAGTAAACAGAAAAGTTCATGGTTCAGTGCTTAAGCCTCTGAGCTGTCTCCCCAACTGTTCCTGGCCGCCAGTATTTTACTTACTCAACAGGAAACTAATTTAATTAGTCCAAAGAACAGACCAGTACAGATGCCGGTATGAAATTCTTTCAGCTTTTAGAAGGCATACACTAAACTCTCTACATTAGATGGAAAAACAGAGATCATAACATTTGCACAATGGAATATCTGTTATCCTGTATTATCAATTTGCTGTCTCAAATTACATTACTGTGGTCTTGCAACATCAACCCAGACCACATATTTCAGTTGAAAGACATAGAAGCTGATAGTACGTTTGAGCCAGGCTTATGTTCCATATTACAAGTTTCTTCATCCTACCTGTGACTAACTGGGAAGGTGAACCATTAGTTCTTAGCAACACTGTCTTCTCCTCAAGTCTGCTTCAATAACTTTATCACAGTGGAGAAGTCAAAAGTTAAGGTTTCAAAGTTAATTTCCTCCACCTGTTCATATATTCATCTACAGTCTTCATTTGCAGGATCATATACTATTGTTTCTTTGAGACCTCAAATGGCTTTTTTACAGGATGGTGGATTGTGACCATGGATGGAAAATAATGTTTCTTTTCATCTTTGTCATTCAGTGTTTGATCCTGTGCATTATGGCTATAGCATCCATAGCTTGCACCAGATACGGAGTCATTAACCTTCATGGAGGTTTTTCATGGTGCATTGTGTCTTACTTCCTGGCCAACACTGAGAAGACACCTTCACAGTACCTCCATAAACTGAGATGGGATGGAGGTGTCCATTTTCCACACTAGGAGCTGACACACAGATATTAAAATGGCAATTGTTAAATCAATTTTTTTTCCCTGATTTCTCAGACCTCCTAGCATCTTATAGTGCTTAATATATTCAGATTGGATCTCACTGGATTTCATTGGATCTCATTTTACATTCACAGCTGGAGCAGTGAATGCTCAGTGTATTAGCAGCCCAAAACAGGAATCATCTTGGATTATACAGAAAATGTGAGTTGTCAAGTGAATTTCTGTTAAAAAAAAAAAATAATAAATTAGATGGGTTAATATAACTTCTCTAGCATCATGCAGGAGCCCTGATAAAACTTTTCTAGCATTATGCAGGAACTATTGCAGAAGGAGGACTTGGATGGAACTTTCTAGGCATTCAGCTAATGAAACTTTCTTACTTTTTCTGGTCTCCTACTCAACTTACTTGAGACCTTCCAAATTCCACAATAAAGGCATCAAGGGTCTTATTTTCAATAACACTCTTTGTCTTAAAAAGGCAGGATATAGTTTGAGCAGTGAATGTGTCAAGGGCCTCATGGGACAAGAAGATGATCATGTGTTAAAGACTACTACAGATGTAGAGGGATTAGATGCAATATTGCACAAGCATTTTTAACTCCTTCCAAGTGTTGTAATTTCCCAAATTTTCAGAAACTGAGGAAGTGAAAGAAAAGTTTTGGTGCATGGAATCATACTGATGCCATCTCTCACCTTCATCAAGATGTGTTGTCAGTGAGATTCATACCTTCCAACCCACAGTATGAGGACAGTAGGTAGCAGTAGGAGGTGATTATCCTCCATGTCAGGCTGACACAAGAGAAGACGCGGTGCGCTGTGCAAACAAGCTTACCTGCTGTTTGTAGGAGAGGAGATAATGCTGTGTGACCCAGGAATAACAGGTCCTCCTGACACTGCTGAAAAGACATGTAGCCTCCTGCCTGGGTGCTCTTTGCCATCTGCCCTTTGCCTCTTCATGTCTCCTTCCCCTTTTGTTGACAGTCACATCCCTATTCCTCTCTCCTTGTCAGAAAGGAGTCAGCTAGTGGATTACGCTCAATAGCCCCTATCCTGATCACTGAGTGTTTGGCTTGAAAGGTATTTTTAATATTGCTCTGGTCCTTAAGCCTCCCCTATGCCCCTCCTCCACGAAAACCCCAAAATGATATTTGCAAGGATGGGAAGAGTCATCCATCCCTTTCCTTATCATAGTTAAATGTTAATGAAAGTTGGTTCTTTCTCTTTCAACATGTTGTCCTTCTGTCTGTTTTGTTTGCCTGCCTGTCCTGGTCAAAGATTGAATGACTGAGAACATGGCAAATCCTGGCTTTCTTGTTTAACCACTATTAATCACTTGACATTGCATTTAGAGCTAGTTTGCACAAGATATGTGAAAAGCAAAGAGCCTCATTCGCATGCTGGCTTAACTGCAGGGAACGCTTCCCCTCCCATCTGCTGCGTTCATTATTATTTAAAAGCAAACCAGGAGGCAGAATTGGATTAGCAGAGTGGGTGGCACCAGTGGAAAACAAGCTCTGTGTTGGCAGTCACCCCGCCAAGTCCATGTGAAATAGCCCATTTCAGCTGGCAGCTTCAGCTTAGCTTGGTGTGATGACATATGGGCCTGGAGGGTAAGAATCTATTTCCATATCATAACAGCTTCTGCTGTGAAGCCTCGTGGTTTGTGGCTGTGTGGTTGCCTGGCTTTGGCTGCAGCCTGCCCTCCTGCTCTGCTCTGCCGTGCGGGGCTCCTTGGCCGTCCCCTCGGCTTTGTCCCAAGGTCCCCGCAGCAGCTCTGCCTACCTGTCGATACCCGCGTTGCGCCAGCACTCTGTTGGGCTCAAGCTCGACATGTATTCAAATGTCAAGAAGCAAAGTAGGGGAGCTCATAAGCCCCTCATCTGTGGGCCCCCCCAAATCACAGGAGAGAAATCAAGCCCTTGCTTTGACTCTTAAGGGTCAATAGTTTATCAAAACAGCCGGGATATGTATTTTATGTTTGAAAAATAAATAACGTAGCGTGTATGTTATATGTCAACTCTAAACTTAGTCACCTCATAAATAGGCATTTACAGATGAAAAATTAACTTCTTTAAATTAATAAAAATCCCCTGCATTCTAAAATTTTCTAGGATATGATTTCAGTGTCCAGTGTTTTCTGTTGTACTTCTTCATAAAGGAAGTTTTGGTGCCTTGCACTGAAATCCATGTGACAGGGATACCACCAACTTAGCTGATTCTGTAAAATAAGCTCAAAGATATTTGAGAAACCAGACTGCCCCTAAGTCCCTCAGCTGTGATTAGTGAGTTAACAATAACATTTCTTATTTCAGAAATCTTTTTCATCTTCCCCTTACTATATATGGAAAATAATTAAAATAACTCTATGCAAAGCCCTTCCAAAGCACAAAGTATGTGTCTCTCTGAGTTTACAGTACCATTATTGACAGTTATCACTTTTAGGGATAAAAATATTCTGAAGAGGAACAGTTACAGGCTGTTGATATGCATTTAAACTATTTATTATAATTGCCAGAATTTTCAGTGACTTTTTGGTCACTTTTTTTTTTTTTCCTTTTACTTTGGGCATGCTCTATTGCTAGACTTCACTTTAGAAACCTTTGTTTTGGGGATGGTGAAGAGGGACAGAAAAATGTCACTGGTGAGAGTGTATGAGGCACTTCAGCTGCACCTCAGAAAGTGGGGGTCAGTGCTCAGGTCTGCCTCCCTGCCTGTGCCCACACCTCCTGCTGCAGGGGGGAGCTTCTTGTGTGTGATGGGACTGTTGTTGTCATCTTCCTGCTATTAGTTCAGTGCTGATGGGCTGAGACAAGTGTCAGGAAATGGGCAGATATGTCCAAATCAAAGATCAGCATCTAATGCTCTCAGATATGTGTGTATTTATCACCAGAACTGTATGTATGCAACCATCCTTCATTCCTAGATTATATTCTGTTTCTGGATGACATTAAAAGGCACTGTCATCATTTGGAAGGGTCTAATAATCTGAGATAATAGGTGGTGTTTATATTCAGAAGCCTGTATTTTAAGGTGAAAAGAGCTAATGATATACAGAAAGTCACATTGTTTGTAGAGAGCAATATGGTGTTCTCCTGGTGCATCTATTTCACTTCCCTTTGATAGTTAGACCCAGAGCATGGCTGTTACAGAAATGCTGGCTATCATTCTGTATTGTCATTATCTGTCCATCTGTTCTGCTCTTTCTTTCTCTCCTTTCCTGTAACGGTTTTCAGCCTCATATCTTTGATATTTTTCATAGAGGCTAGCTACATTTTACATGACACGTAAAACGAATACAAGCTAATAGGGTGGACTGAACTTCAGTTGCCAAGAACAAATGAGAAGTTACTGCAGTGCTGCTCAGTAATGCTAGAGAAGTTTCAGTTTGAGAAAAGCTGTCATAAATTAATTTATGTGCCCACCCAGATCTATTTTAATTAAAACCATCCATGAGTCTTGGCTGTTGCTTTGACTACTAAGTACTTACAAATAAGCTTAATAGACATGTTTGTTTTTTTCTGCAGCTGTAAAAATACATATTCTGCTACATGATTTTTTTTTTTTATCTGATAAATTTAAATAGAGTTAGGTAAAGATGCAGTTTATAGTGAAGGTTAAAGGGTCAAAATCCTATTTAATTAACTTATACCCACTTGGGAAGCAGCCAAGGTAAAAGAATGCAGTGAAAGTAAGCTTCAAATAATATGAAATCTTTAAAAAGGACTAACCACCTTTGGTGAAAGGCTTTCCTGTTCTTAACCTTGTGTCATTTGAACTATTTAAATGAGCCATGCAAAACCTTACATATATAATGGAGCTCCAAAAAAAGTATTTCTTGCAGTTACAAGAGAACTGACATATGGCACTGAAAGAGAAGCCTGTAGTACTCCACCTTTCCATCATCCCTTTCTTTGCATACCACAAAATGCACAGTATGTTGCACCTGATCTGAAATCTGCTCTTTCTGCCACATGTATGAAGCCTCCCAAGTGTGTGAGACTGCTTTTTGACATGTAAGTCTTTCAGAAAAACAATTAGAAGGAGGGGGAAGCCTCTGTAATATCTGAAGGAGGCCTGATTTTCAAAGGATGTAGATGCTGCATGGTTTCTAGAAGTTATGCCTATGAGAAGTACCTCATGCTGGATTTCCCAAACCACGTGTTATATTTGAACATCTTAGTCATACATGTGGAAAACGTTCTTACTGCAGGCAGAAGGGGAACTCTGAGAAATAAAATCACTGAGCTGCTTTGTGATCTCTTTGTGTACTAGATAGGATATCCTCATTGCTGCAGTGATGCTGTGTAGAGGTGCCAATTCTGTAACATTTTTTACATTTAATGCCACAGAGACTTCACTGGGAAAATATTTCTGTTTCAGTGCTCCATATGGTTTTGTATGTAAAAATGGAACTGGCAGGGGAAAAAAGCAGCTGGCCTGAAGCTGCCAGTAACTATTTCTAATGTTGTAGATTTTCAGCAACAGTCCCAAGCTGCACCACCCAGCTTAGTATCCTC
>NW_008612082.1:1097-8973 GCF_000691845.1 Merops nubicus | reverse complement strand
GGGGCCGCGGGACGGGCGCGCCGCACACCGCACGCGTTACCCGCTCGCTCCGGCGCCAGCGGTGAGCGCTGAGCGAGCCTGTTGCTCAGTGTTGTGGTACTTGGGAGCGCTGCGAGAGGACAGGTCTCGCTCTCTCTTTGTGAGTGTTTTGGTGAGCTCCAGCCCAGTTCTGCCTGGGATCTCCCTTCTGCTGCGATGGTGGCTGTAGCACTTTCTCTGATCCCAAGCCTATTGTCTCTGGTAGGATTTTTTTTGTAGTCTTCCAGTTGCTTATGATGCGTTTTTTAGAATAATTTAAAGGTTGTAATTATTGACTTTGTCGTTCTTGAGAAGTTTCCAACGTTACAATGCCGTAGTCCATGAAGAGGATCTCTGAGTATAACTATTACTCTGTTGCCTTGGGCAAGTCACAGCCTCTTTTGCCATTTCTCCATCGGTAAAATGGGGATAATAATACCTCGGAGAGTTGTTACAAGAAGTAGTTAATGTTTGTAGAGGGCTTAAAAGACCTAAGTGTTATTAATTAAGCCCCATGACACATTAAGGTAAGAGTTAGCGAACCAGGTTTACACATGGATGAACTGAGGCAGGAAGAGATTATGATTTAGCTAGAGTAACATATTGGATCTGTGACAATAGCAGAAAACAAGTTGTAACTACTTCATGCTGTAGGCACAAGCGAATAGTTCCATGTAAGAGATACGCTTCCAAGATTATTTGCCCCTCCCTTATCCCACTCCCCCCCCCCTCAATTTCAAGCTTTTTTACTTCAGGAGGTTTTGCCTGTGTGACTTCCAGTTGTCTGGATAGCTCCAGGGACACTTGTGGCTTGCCCACTTTAAAAGTGTTTCAGCAGTTTTCCTAACAAGATATATGTTCTAGGATGCAAGCCAAATCCAGACTTAAATTCCATAAAACATTCTCCACTTTTCCCCTGAAAACATTGTGTGGAACACAGTCAAGACTTGATCCCGTTCCAGTTGGTGGAGCCTGCACTGGAGCTGACATTCCTCTTTCATCTGAGAAAGTCCTTTCAGTAAAGAAAAAGTTCTCTCCTCGGCCTGTCCCAGAGATCCCATGCTGCAGCCAGGTCGTTCTGCTGGAGATGTAAACACTCCACACACCCTGGAGCTCTACATGCATTTTCATAGCAGAAAGGTAACTTTCCACCTGGAGACTTCCACCCAAGAGCTGATAGCTTCAGCTGCTTCCCCAGCACGCTGACATGACACTAGTGCAGGCTAAAGAGCATTAAGCAGTTAAAAAAAAAAAAAAAGTATGCTGAATTCAAAAGGAAACTTAGTCTTCATCTTACAAAGTTTTTCCATATGCTGTTGGCTTTTATTTTCTTTGATCACTTGTAACGCTGCTGAGGTTGACACCAACAAAAAGAGTGTTTGCAGAAGAGTTAAGAGTCACGTCTTCTCTTCTGGACAGTTTTCTGGGCAAATATTTCATTCCTGTGGAAGAAACTTTTTCATAGGTGTAAGTGGAGTCATAACTTGGAGTACTTGCACGTTTTTGTAAGAACCAACACCAAAAGTCGAACTGCTTTGGCAAGACAAGCTGGAGCAGGGGGGTTGGAGGAGATGACCTCCAGAGTTCCCTTCCAACCTCAACCGTTCTGCGAGGCTGTAGAAGCAGGATGTGTCACGTAGGACTGGAATTTGGCAGAAGCTTGAAATTAATGTGTGCTTCTAGACACATGTATACTCTGACAGAAGCTGGAGACTTCTTGCTGTTTTGAAGGAGTAACTGGAAGTTCCAGAACATCATCGGGAGGATTTAAAGATCACAGCTGAAGTCAGTGTAACAGTATAATTCTAAAATTGCCTTTTCCAGTCTCTGGGTTTGCAGCTTTTCCTGGTTCAGACTCTGAGTCCTTCCCCAGGCGTGTTTTCAGCCTGGGCTCCCAGGGAGCCAGTTCCCAGGTATCCTGTTTGGACTTTGATGATGTCAGCATAGGACTGTTAGGATTTTCCCAGATTTAAAGGCTGTTATCATCACCCCCCAACACACACAGCCCCCAGCGACCACATCCTGATTTCACACTTTCAGGAGCATTGCTCTCAGACAAGTGCCTCCCTGATTTGTTCTGTGAGTGGCTCAGAGATGATGGTTCTTGCTCTTACTAGCTGAGAAAGTAAAGGACCAAGTCTGAATGAAATTCTCCCCTGTGCTGGCAGCTTGCACGACCACTGAAGTGTTGGCACCAAGCTCTTGCATAAATGGAAGGTTGGTTTTCCTCTGTTGTATACAAAGAGATCATTTGATGTTTATACACCCCAGTGAAGTCTTTGAAAACGCAGCTATGCACCACGAGTGCAGAGTTACTCATCAGATTCGGGATGGGTGGCAGGTTTTGGGGGCCTCTGTTTAAATGGGGGGGTGAGGCCCCAGGAGGCTCCTTCCAGGCTGGTTTGCAGGAGCTGTCTCAGGCTGTGGGCAGGACTGGGAGTGCCCCTTCTCATGGCCAGGAGGAACCCGAGGTGCTCAAGAGCCGCCACAACGTGGTGTTTACATGCCGAGTTGCCCAGATGGCTGTTGTTCAGTATTTTAGAAAAATAAATATTTTTACCTCCACAGGTGAAGACATTTCCAACAGCACTTGAAAAATTAAGTGTGGGATCATCCCCATCTGAAGCAGTCGGTTTCTGAGGCTGGACAGTAGTTTCTCAGTTGACAGTCTTAACTTCTAAACAGATCGCTTCCCAATCAGATCAGTGTCAGTAATTACTTTGATTAAGGGCCTCTTAACTACAGAAAATAAGAAGTTCTTTCATGGTCCCTCGTGATCCGAGGCAGCCTGGTACGAGAAAACAGCGAGCGGGGGATCGGCCTGAGGGGTGCTCAGCCCTTTGCCAGGGGGTCAGGTGTGCGATCCGACAGCCCTGGGTGCCTCAGTTTCCCTGTCTGATGGGTCAGTGTTTGTGGTGACCTGTGCAGGAGCCAGGGGGAAGGAAAGGCTCGGCCACAGCCAGGCGGGGTGAGCGCGGCAGCCACGTCCGTCTCTGCTGTGACATAAAAAATACAGCTCCCCGTGGGGAGAGTTTTACAAGAGTCCAGCCCCATCAATCAGATTTCTGTGCATCTGGCTACCAGTAAGCCTAAAGCCAGCGTTTAGGAAGCCTCTGTGGCATTAGATCTGATGAGGATCCTCTCTCCACTAAGTGCTGTGGACACCGGCGTTGTGCATAGATGAGATGATGGGAATTGAAGGGATCCAAAACAGTCCCAGCTCCTATATGAATTTAGCATTTCTTTTTGTTGGGTGAGGAATCTTGTTAGAAGGCATAAAACCCTTCTAGTTTTGAATTTATAATATTTATTGTAGGAGCATAACTTAAAGTATAATGTTATCACAAAAATAAGTTTAATTAAAAGGAGCTGCTAGCTCCTCAGCATCTGGAAAGTAAGCTCTGCACACTTAAAGCAGCACAATGCTAAAAGACATATCCTACTATTCATTGCCAATGTACTGAGTGGAAGTAGGAGGAAAAAAAAAATCTAAGACTCTAAAACATTTTGTTTTTTTAGACTTTACCTATAAATAAATGACTTTATTTAGTATATATAAACACAGGCAGTGGCAGCCCAGCAGGAGTGTTGTTATCAGCAGAGTGAGGCTGGGAAGGTGAACCTGGAGGGCATGGTGCCATCCTTGAAGCCTCAGCTGAAAGGAAAGGAGCCTGGCCTTATTTAGGCTATGTTTAGGACTAGCTAATTTAAGTTAATAAATTAAGAGGAACTCAGATCAAATCAGAGCAGTTGTTCTAAGCAATTTAGCTTTAGCTGCACTGTTTTGGTCTAAATCACAACTCAGCTTACTTTAGGCAGTTCTAAACCAGGACCTCCCTGACAGGAGCCTGGAGCCAGGTGGGGGGTCAGGCTCTGCTCCCAAGGGACAGGACAAGAGGAAACAGCCTCAAGTTGCCCCAGGGGAGGTTGAGGTTGTCCCTGAGGAACAATTTGTTGCCCTGGAGGGTTGCCCAGGGCTGTGCCAGGCTGCCCAGGGCAGTGGTGGAGTCCCCACCCCTGGAGGGGGTTCCAAGCCGTGGAGATGTGGTGTGAGGGACACGGGGCAGTGGGGACCTGGCAGTGCTGGGGTTAACGGTTCAACTAGATGAACGTAAGGTCTCCCCCAACCAAAATGATTCTATGATTGCTTTGGTTCACCCTATATTTTAGGAGGTGCTAATTAGAGGAAGACAGGTAATTCAATCTCAGGGTTAGACTGTACCCCAAGGACTTTACTGGCACAGCGATACCAGCCTAGTTAGCAGTGAACCCCCCTACAAAGGGGTTCCCTTGGCCAGCACAAGCTGCACTGGCACGCACTGGGAGGCTTGTTACCCTGGCTGTCTTTGCCTAAGGAGAACCAGTATTCCCCTCTTCCCTTCACATTCCAAAGCAGTAGTATTGTGCTGGCAAAGCTGCTGGTTCAGTTACAGCCTAACACACATTTCCTTAGTCTAGACAGTGCTGGGGTACCCGTGTCTTTGGCTTCACAGACAGGGGCTGAAGGTGCTGGAGCACAGAGTCCAATACAGGTGTATCTATTGCTTACCCCCTGCAGTGGAATCTTTGCTTCATCTGTTGCAGTATCCTCTGGGTTCGTCTATCTGCAGCTTACATCTGGGAGCTGGGTTTTGGAGCATGCCCCAGCTCAGGGAGGGCAGGCTGAGGAGGCAGCAGCGAGGGTCTGTGGTCTCCTTTGTCCTCCCTGCGGTTTCCAGCAGGCTTTTCACAGGAGACAATGCTACCTGGGTTGCTGTTTTTCCTCCCTTTCTCAGGAACTTCTCTCATTTTGCTATCCTGGGGGAGCTCATTTAGGTGCAGCAGGCTTCCTTTTATATGAAATAATGCCTTTGGGCTGCTGTGTGGTGCCTGGTCACCTGATTCAGATCCATCAGCTGGGAGGGAGATAAATCCTGCAGGTGAGGGCTGAGCTCCCCTTCTGCAGCTGTGGCTGGTGGGGACACAGTGCCTGTGCTGCAGCCTGGGTCTGAAGAGTGCTGGAGAGGAATATCCCTCAGGAGATGAGAAGTAAATAAAGAGCCAAGAGAAAGCTCATTATCGGCACATAATGGGCAACAATTTTGTTTCTGTGTTTGACAAAGAAAAGCATGGTAAGAGCTAAGACTTTAAGGTTTGTTTTCAGAATGGGGAAAAGTATTGGAGAAGTAGAGGAGGAAACTTAGAGACAGCAGAAATATCTACAAGAATGTTAAAGGTGCTTACGTGCTTTGTGGATACTGGATTTAAATATTTGATTGAATTGCCCAGCTCAATTTATTTGACACCTTAAACTCTTGTCGAGACCAAGCAGTTGGAATTAAATCAATTTAAATGTGCTTGGAAAAGCTTGTTTAGTTTGCTTATTGAGACAGAACTGATGAATGTTACAGAGGAAAACAAGAAAGTGGAATCTTGATACTTTTAATTTAAGCTCTTAAAAGTATAGATTTGGAAGAAACTTTTGAAGACTTCAGTGCAGCTAAAGTGATATCCTTAGACAGCTGTAATTCCTGGATTTAGAGTTCCTTAGTTTTGTGCTGCTTAGGGACTAGAAAGCTTTCTGGTGCTCTGAAAAGTCTTTGAGAGCTCAGCTGGAAATCGGGCTGTATAGATAGGGCTTCAGGTGAAGAGGTGTCAGGCTTAATTGGTGTGCTTAATTACCCCGCTGGACCTACTTGAAGATAATTCTCTTTTGATAGTAGATTGGCTTGTTATAAACCTGCAAAATGTTTGAAAACGTTCAGTCTCAAAGATTAATAGTGGATATTAAAATCTCCCGAGTCAATTAGCATAATAGGGTCCCAAACCATAAAATTGTTTAAGATTAGAAAATAAGCATTTGTCATCGGTGGTCCATGCTCCCAAGATCACAGAGTTCTTTCCAGAAGCTTGCTCTTGGCCCTTTCTCCTCTCGAGGTGTTTTCTGCTCCCCTTTAGCTGGGTGCTGTGAGCTCGGAGGGGTGTCTGACTGGTGCTGGCCATGGGAGAGGCTCTGTGCCTTCCTTTTGCAGCTGGCTGGTGTTTTGTCAGAATTATTAGGATAAAAGACTTTCTAAAAAATAATTTTTTGGAGGGGCTAGTTGAGTTTTATTTGTAAACCACGGTGACTGTGCCCATGAACCCACTGCTGCTCCACCAGCTTACTCTGGGGGCGGGCAGTCTTCAGCTGTGCTGTCAAACAGCGAGGTGCAGACCTGGGGGAGGAGTCTGATGGCCTGGAGGGCTCCAGGGCCCTCTTTGCACTTCTGGAGGTCTGGACTCAGGCTGGTGCTGTGTCCTCTGGTGCCTGAAGCGTTGCTTCCAGGTCAGTTTGTTGGTGGACTGTGTTTGAGCTCTGGGGCTGCTTCGCTGTGTGAACCTGAGCACTGCAAAAGGGACCATGAGAAGGTTTGTTTCAAAAGCTCACACTAGATCCAGATTTGAAAGCTGGTGCAGGTTTATGCTGAGCAACACCTTGCCTTGTGAGAGGGCAGAAGATGTGGTGCCACTTCAATTTTCCAGGGTGTTAAGCTCCGTGTGAAAGAAGTGAGAAGCACACAGCAGTTGATAGAAGTGGAGACAAATGTGATGTGAAAAGGCTGTAAAAGAGGGTTAAGAGCCTTCAGTCAACCATCAGAGGATAGAAGCAACTCACGTAAAAGCCGTAGGGAGTTCTCTGAATGTCTGAGAGGTGCTTTCCCACCTGCTCCTCAAGTTCTGGAGCTGAGCTCTGCTCGTTCCCTGCATGGACAGTCTGCAGTTCTGCACTAGGTCTGCTGAAGTCACTTGCTTCTCAGGTCCTTTAATCTGGGTGGACTTTGTTTATCCTCTGTATTCAGAGAGTTTAAAAGCTAAGTTCTGTTTTATAACATATATAATGCTGAAAGGAGGAGGAGAGAATGATTTTTTTTCCCCCTCCCCAGTGTAATGTGCAGGATTTCAAATATTATTCTGTGGGAGTTTTGATCCACTGTAGTGCTTGGGGACAGAAGCTGTTAACCAATAACATGAATGGTGTGCTTCACGTTTTTCTTCAAACTCTATTTCTGAGTTATTTTGTTGTCATATTGTGTCAAAAATGAGGATACTTCTTAACAAGGTAACCAGAAGCACAAGCTGAATCAGTCTGGTTAGTGATGGGTTGTTTCTTGAGCAGCAGAATCTCTTCTCCCCCAGCCTGGTATTCCTCTGAGCTTTCCAGCCCTCTCATCTCCTGTTATTCCTCCATACTCTTCCCACAGCACTTCAGGTTCCACAGCTCCAGCCACTGTGGATTCTGGTGCCCACAGCACCTTGGCTGGGTTAGCTGGGTTAGCATGGGGCTGTCCTGCTGCCAGCTCTCTGCCCAGGAGCTGACCTGGGCTGGGGGGTGGGCTGGGAGAGGAGTGTGGCTGTGTGGGCTCAGGACTGGGCTGGGGATGAATTTCTGCTTACTGGGAATGCTGAAAGTGTCTCTTAGCTACATAGCTTATGATTTTCAGAAAACTTGTAGCAACTTAGTGTGTTTGAAACTCCTCTGCCTCTGTGAAGTTGGGTTGGTGTTGGTCAGTGGGCTCTGATTTTCCAGGGGAGGACAGACACACCCAGACAGTTATGGACACTGCTGTTGTATAAGCCCTATTTTCTCTAGAAACAGGGCTGTCAGAAAATCAGCTGTGATAGGAAAAGCTTATCAATGTTTGTGCTACAGAATGCAGCCCATCAGAGAGCACAAGAAGCAAATGAAACCTGTGACATGAAATCCTGTTGCTTCAGAAATTTGTGTCTGGATGGTCTTTGTTAAAATAACATTCCAGCAAATAAGAGGAGAATTTTTAGACCTGACTGGCGGCGACTAGAACAGGAACCCCAGTGTGCCAGCTGCTGCTGGAGCAGCCCT
>NW_008612082.1:586-1087 GCF_000691845.1 Merops nubicus | reverse complement strand
CGTGGGGAGTGAGGTGGGGCCAGGCTGGCCCCCGGCCGGGGGAGTGGGCACCGTGCCGTGGGGTGCAGCCCCCCAGCCAGGCTGTCCTGGCTTGGGCAGGGGGCACCCCTCGGCCGTGCCCCTGGGGAGCAGCCCACCCCTGGGTGCTGCTGTGTGCCCTGCTGGTGGTAGGGGTCTTTCCCAGCCTTCATGATTCCATGGGTTTAAGTTACCTTGCATTAAGTTTGGTATTGAAGTTAAATTAGGTCTCCTCAGTATCTGGAAAATACTCCCAAATTACAATGTAACTGCTCGTTATTTCATAGAATCATTAAAGTTGGAAAAGACCTCTAAGATCATCAAGTCCAATCATCAACCCAAGACTACCATGACCACCAAACCATGTCCTGAGGGGCCACGTCTACATGTTGTTTGTACCCCCGCAGGGCTGGGGACTCCAGCACCTCCCTGGGCAGCCTGGGCCAAGGCCTCACCACTCTGCCAGGAGAGAAATTCTTCCTC
>NW_008612082.1:0-421 GCF_000691845.1 Merops nubicus | reverse complement strand
CCCCCAGCTCCCTCAGCTGCTCCTCACAAGCCACGTTCCCCAGAGCCCTCCTGAGCCTCGCTGCCCTTCTCATCACATCTCACACAGTTTCTCATGGTAGAGATGTCTTGGAGCAAACCAGAGTCGATTAGCTTGTGAAGTGAACTGGTGAAATTTAGGCTGGAATCCCAGAAGAATGGGAACATTGGAGTGTGTCTGCAGGTTGGTTTGGGCTTAGGGAACTTCTGTCACTGTGGGTAACTTGCACTTTATATTAGTGGAACATTGACCAGAAACTTCTTATAACTCCACTGAGTCACCAGTGGGGTTTGTTTTGGTCACGTGTGGATTTTCCACAGAAAATGAAGTAGGAAAAAAAACTAATGGAAGAAAAGAAATTTGTAAAGTCTCCTCATTGTGATGGGATCAGGCAGATCCCTGG
>NW_008612081.1:0-3965 GCF_000691845.1 Merops nubicus | reverse complement strand
AGCGTCCCCGGGGTGATGGCTGTGTGCGAGAGGAGGGCACATCAGGGCATTCATTTTGTGAAAAATGAATTTTGCTGGGAATAATCAAATCCCTGGGGATTCCCACGGGTGAGTGAACTGGGGGAGGAGGCTTCTGGTTTGACGTTTTTTTCAGTCGTGATAGTAGATGGTTTTGACGGAGGTGGATTTTTTGTTTTCCAATTCACAAGGATGTTTTTAATAGAAAATACAAAATCTGGTCACAGCACAGATTGGGAAATATCAGGACGATGACGTGGATTAAAGTGAAAAGGTTGAGCTGTCGTGGTGCAGCAGGGAGTAAAGCTGGAGCTCTCCTGGGTTTGGATGGAGGCTTTGGTGCTGACTCCAGGGTGCCTTCCCCTGCACAGGCAGGACTCTCATTCATCCCACTCTGTGCTGGGACCACGAGTCCCAGGGCTCCCTCCCCGAGCAGGGGCCTCTGCCTCCCCGCTTGGTTTTGAGCAGCCAGGGCTGAATTTATGGGGGTCTGTGCCATAACCTGATTTCCTAGAAAATTAATTAGTGTCCCTGGACTGGAAAGCGACTACAGGCAGACAAAAGGCACGTCCCGGGGGGCTGCAGCAGCAGCAAGCAGAGCCATCGCTCTTGGGCTGAACGCGTCGTTACCTGAGTTTGGGTTGCCCCTTCCAAGACAGGGATGCTCTGAGAGCCCCCCGCTCCATGGCTCGGCCTCAGCAGGGTGCTGGGAGCCCTGTGTCCTTGCTGGGGCTGAGACCTGGCTCCTCTGTGCCGTTGGTGTGGTGTCACCCAGCCTGCAGCTCCTGACGTTGGTGTTCAGCACCCAGCCCACCAGCCCAATGCTTGCTTTTGCCTCCTTTGCTGTTTTTCCCCTTCCCTGAGCACATCTGGGGGGACCCTGTGGGCTTGACTGGGGGTCCTTGAGCCCCGCTCCCGATCCCCCCACCCCAAGAGCTCTTGGGCTCCAAACGGGCAAAGGGAGGTTTACCCACCCAATAAATTTAGATTTAATTTGCAAGTGAAAAAGATCGTTTTCTTTTGTAGCTGACGCTGCAGCCCAAATGTCTAAGCTTCTAGGGTTTAAGTCTAATTAACTGCATTTCACAGCTTATTTAAAGAAAAGAATGGAGGCATTAAAATTGTAAAATCTAATTTTTAAGTAAATCTTTCAGCACAAAATTAATGTCGCAGTCTCCCAGCCGCCTTGGCAATATATCTCTTGTCTTCAAATTTCAAAATGAGCTTTTGCAAACATGAAATTATTCATTAGACCGTCTGGTAAAAGGATAAATAAGTGTCTCTTCACATCCAAGATCTCCTGCTTTTCCGTTTAGCAAGAGATGGGCTCATCCAGCCGGGTGCTGATCAGACCCTGGAGGCAGGAGTGAGGGCTGGGAGCTCCCAGCCCCATGAGGGGTGAATCCTCCAGCATTTCGTGCCATAAATTTTGCCAGATGTGTTAAATCTCAGCGTTGCTGCCCTGCAGCCCTGGGCGGGCACCCTGCCCACCCTCAGGGCCACCCATCCCCACCCGAACTCCTGAAGCTGGCCAAGGGGGCTCGTTTATGGCCTCGTTAAAAAGGAATAGATTTTGTGGGACCAAAAAATATTATTTTAACAACTCCATTTTTACATCACTTTTTAAGACCCTGGTGATTTCTCTTTTTCATGATTAAAGTCACATAATTAATTGTCGGAGCGACACGTTTAATACTAATTAGATAATTGCTTTTGGGCACAATGTCTCCAATCTGGTGGTTTGACCTTGAAGGGGCTCTGACTGCTCTGCTGGGTGGGTGGAGAGCTGGGTGCTGTGGGACCCGGGGGACAGCCAGAGGAGATGAGAAGTTGCTTGGGGCTTTGCCACAGGGTTCTGCCTGGGGAGCTGGAGCCTCTCCCTCCCTGCACTCCTGCAGGTCGGGCACTTTCTGGTCAAAACCACCAGAAGCATTGTCTCTGAGAGCTGCTGCTGGAGCTCCCAGAGGGCCACAAGCATCCCATGTGCCAGGAGGGGATTTCTGCCCTCTTTCCCAACAAAGAAAATGCAACTCCGTATATTTAGAGGCAGTTCAAGAGTAAACCATAAAGAACCCTGGGGATGTTTCCACGGGTTGTCCAAGCCCTTTGTGGGAGAGCTGGATGCCTCAGTGTGAGAAGTCAAAGCGCCAAGGCTTGGCACTATCCTCTCCTGCCCCAGCAGACCTGCCCTGCCCGTGGTTTCCTTGCTCTTGAGGTGCAGCAGCTCCAACCTCACCCTAGCAGAGGCAGATCAAAGCCTTCCTTGGTGCTCTCCACACTCCTGGGCCAATGCAGCATCTTCCCGTGTTTGTTTGGGCCCCTCCCCAACTTCTGTTCACGATGGCAGATTTATTTTCTTTGCAGAAGCCTGTAATTATTCTGTAAAGATCTCGTTTCGTGCTTGTAGTGCCTCTGGGCCAGGCACTAACCCTCGCTGGAGCCTCGGGTGCTGGGGGATGGCTGGATTTGGCATGGGTGCTGGCTGATTATCCCTCCCTTACCTGAGAGGAAAGGTGGGATGCACCTCAGAAGCTCGCAGGGAGGGTGGAGTCTGCCCTGCAGAAAAGCACATGAATTAATGGTGGGATGCTGAACGCGGGAGAGGAGTAATTAACAGTAGGGGACATATAGAAAAATGATGCTCATTAGCACGCTCCACAGTCCCAGTCTGGAGAGGTGCTGCAGAGCAGCGAGGGATGGTCTGGCACAGCCAGAGTCAGTGGCAGGTAGTGCCATGCCAGCAGGTGGCAGGAGGGTCGGGGGACGTGGGGCAGGGGCTCCCCGCTGGCACCAGCCCAGGGCAGCTCCAGGGGAGGTTTTGAGGGGGGAACTTGTGGCTGAGCCCTTGGAAAAGCCCATCAGAGCTCCTGGTCATCACCAGGCAGCTGGGGGTTGTGTCTGCGAGGGCCCTGCTGGGTCCTGACAGCCTCGCCTGGGTGCCCACTGCGGGGCACAGCCTGGAGCTGCCTCCTGGACCCTGGGGGATAGCGACCCGCCGAGGGGCTTCCTGGACCCCGGGGGATAGCGACCCGCCGAGGGGCCGCCCTGTGCCCCCAGCCCCCGAGTGCCACGGGACACGTCCTGTCCACTCCCCTTTTGCACAGAGGGTGGGCGGCCAAAATCTCATTGCGTGGGGTCCCTGAGCATCGGGGGGCTCAGCCCGGGGCCCCGCTGGTGCCAGGGGTACCACAGGCAGCACAGGCCTGCAGATGTTGGTCCCTTGGGCGTGCTTCCCAGAGGGGTGGCTGCTGACCTGCAGGGCCCCAGGAGGACGTTTCCCTCTGATGACAGGGGATCGGGGCTGATCCTGGGAAGCAAAAGCTGATTTTCCCTAAGCTGGGGCAGCCCAGGGCAGCCCAGCTGACACCTGCTGAGCAGCCGGCTGGGCAGCGGCCCTCGCCTGTGCCCGGGCTCCCCATGCCTCTAAACCCTGCAGGACGGCGAAGGGAGGGGAGCAGTGCTCCGCAGAACTCCTTCCACTACTGCCATTTCTTGATTTTATTTTTTTTTTGGGAGTAATTCTGAATTACAATGCAGTTCTGCTGGCTCTACTGTATTCCTGAGAATCACGCTCTGTGCTAAATCAGTCCACAGCAATCAATGCTTTTCTAATGAATTCTGAATTCCTAATGTCAGGACATTACATTGCCTGTTTATTTTCTCTCTGCCCTTGTCTTACTCTTCTGTGTTATTCCTGTAAGCTGCATAAAATACATTAGATATGTATATATACTTTTTTTTTTTCCCTTTCTCCCCTCTGCAGACCTCATTGGAAAAGTTAATGGTGTGTTTCTGGAGTAATTAGAATGATTTAAATGGCCTCGTAACAAAGTTCTTGCGCAGAGGCAGCCACTTCTCCCCCTCTGTATGTGTCACACCACAGCTGGCAGGAGCAGAGGGGGCGTGTGCTGGGAAATGGGGGGGCAGCCCCACGGCGAGGCGAGCTG
>NW_008612080.1:0-2125 GCF_000691845.1 Merops nubicus | reverse complement strand
CTCCCCCAACCCTCCCTCCCCCCCTTGTTTTCAATAATACAGGCTTTATTTGCACTCCAGCCTTGCTCAGTCACTCTGACTGACAGAAGGAGACCTGCAGAATTCTTATTGCCAAACAGCTCCAGGTGAAGATGAGTGGAGGTGTCTTAAGATAGCAATCTTCTTCTGTTGCTATGGGAGCTGTAACATCACCCAGTATATTTGGATTCAGTTCACACTTGGTGCTTAAAGTAACCTCTTATTACCCTGACAGGGAGTTAAACTGGGCAAGGAGTGCAGCCACCCCGTGACACTGCTCTCCAGCCTTTAGCAGAGGCCAGCACATGAAACCGTGCCCAGCAACTTGGGGACGAGATCTGTGCTTCCCAGGGCCAACCTCCTCCTGCCTGGCCCAAACAATCTGACGTTACACAGCTCATCTCAAATTTGTGAGGTGCATCTCCAAGTCCATCAGGGTTAGACAGAGTAAAAAAACAGACTGTAATTACATAAAAATAACCAAACTGGGTCAGATGAAAGTTCTCTTGTGGCCTTCCTTTACCTCCAAGAGCAGGCATTGCTCAGGGGGAAAAACGAGGGAGTGAGAGAGTGATACTTTTGCTGTGCATTGTCCTGCAACGTGCCACATAGGTCTGCCTTTGCCTTCAGTAAACCTCCAGGGACTTTTCCTCCATAAATTTGTCAAATTGCTTTTTTGACCCCGTTTATACTTTTGACCTCCACAGCATCATGTGCCAGCGAGCCCACAGTTTTATACAAGCACACCATTGGAAAACATACTCCCTTAAAACTCCTGCTTTCATAATTTCATTTGCTGCCCCTCGCTTCTTTCCTGTTTTCTGGCCATTATGGCCCATTTCAGCTCTCATTTGGGAAAGCAGTTGTTAATTCCTCTGTTAAATGTGTGCACAGGTCTGATGAAGAATCTTACCCCTCTGTATCTTGAGATCAATTTAGCATCTGCTTGCATCAGATTTGAGAAGGGCTCAGGAAATCCTGGACATTTATTCCTGGTTCCTGGGCCCAGCTGTAGTATCCCAGCTGCAATGTGCTGGACCTGGACAAGTCGACCCACAGGAGGCCAGTGAGCATTCATTCATTCATTCACTTTTTCAGTAATCTTCTTTAATAATTGACTTTAATTTATTCATTTACCTATCTTTATTCATTTGCATCTATCAAAGTTCTGACACAGCGCTGTCGGGAGGTGCAAGGCTCCTATTTTTTTTCATTCCTCCACTCGGTGTGAATTCATGCCCGCACAAATTCCCACTCTGGCCCGGAGGGCTCTGACTTTTAGCCACGAGGTGGGGTGAGCAGCTAAATTCCTGATCTGAGCATGTGCGCAGCCAATGCAAAGCAGACCACCGCGGAGACGGGGGTTTGCCAAGCTAAATCACTGGAAAAAAAAATTCCTTCTCGGCTTCAGCCTTCGCTGCTAGATCCGTGGCAATGTGCAGCCGCAAAACCCGACTTTCCAAAACAAACGCACACGGGGCAAGTTAATAACGCCAGAAGCGGTGGGGCAACTAGCCGTGGGCTTCCTGCTCTCCCGTTCCGAGCCCTGGGCTCAGCCTCACGCCGCGGCCGGACCACGGGGAGGAACCGGGGTGAAAACCGGGCTGGGAGCGACTCGGTAGCGAAATGGTTATCTCGGCTGGCTTTCTCGGTAACTCTTGGAAAGTCCCCGAAATGACGTTTCTAACCTAACAATTAAAATGGGTTTAATTATAGAGAGGCTCGGAGCCCTGGGAACAAGCACCATCTACAGAATGAGTAAACAACTGCAGAAAATAACAGGCTGGTCTCTCCCCTGGTTACTCCTCACTTCTGGCCAAGGCAAAGAGAAAAAAAAAAAAAAAAAAGAAACTAGAAAGAGAAGGAAATTCGAGGAACCTGATTGCTCTCCTTAAGTAAATAATCATAATATTTAAATAAAAAAAAATCTGGAATAGCCGGAGCCTGTGGGCGTTTCTCTTGGTTGGTTATTTTGGCCGTTCTTGAGACCGAAGGAGGGGAAAAAGATCAGCCGCCAGCTCAAAGTCCAGATCCTGGGACTCTAAAGCAAACAGAAGAGGAAGTGGGTCATTTGTTTGAAGTTTTCGGTGCGATGGCCGCTCGGGTC
>NW_008612079.1:2526-2845 GCF_000691845.1 Merops nubicus | reverse complement strand
GCTTTTACTTCTGCAAACTGACTTGATACAACCTTTCCTTCAGCTGCTTCTGTGAGTCGTCATGTGGGACTCCACACAGCAGCTTTCCACTTCTGGTGAGTTCCTAGGAGATGGCAAGATCCATAAGTAAACAGAGCATATTGCTTGTCATGATCTGGTAATTGATTATATGGTGGGGCTTCTTCAGCATGTGTCACTACCTCTTCTGGTGGCATTCCAAAGTCTTTACCTTCTGGCCAATCCCTGATCACTTCTAAGATTCCTGGGCGATTGGGATGCCCTACTCGAGCTCTGTGTGATGAAAGCAAGCCATTTCCCC
>NW_008612079.1:1227-1685 GCF_000691845.1 Merops nubicus | reverse complement strand
GGGTGTTTCCACCCCTGTGGCAGTCAATTCCACATATACTGGACACCTCTCCAGGTGAAAGCAAACTGTGACCTACATTCTGGTGTTATAGGAATAGAGAAGAAAGCATTAGCAGTGTCACTGGTAGCATACCACTTAGCTGCCTTTGACTCCAGCTCATACTGGAGGTCTAGAATGTCTGGCATGGCAGCACTCATTGCAGGCATAACTTCATTCAGGCCACGATAGTCCGCAGTCAATCTCCATTCCCCATTAGGTTTTCACACTGGTCATATAGGACTGTTAAAGGATGAGTGAGTTTTGCTAACCGCCTTCTGACCCTGTAGTTGACGAATCAACTTCTGGATAGGAGCTACAGAGTCTCTGTTAGTACGATATTGTCGTCAATGCACCGTTTCAGTAGCAACTGGCATCTTTTGATCTTCAACTCTCATCTGACCCCCAGCAACAGACTCCTC
>NW_008612079.1:0-1041 GCF_000691845.1 Merops nubicus | reverse complement strand
ACTTCCGCCTCTACCACAGTCAGGTTTTGAGATCCTCCCGTCACTCCAGTAATAGTAACGGATTGTCCCTCTATGACTCAATGGCAATAGGGTGCACTGTGCACCAGTGTCCACCAGGGCTCTATACTTCTGTGGTTCAAACGTGCCAGGCCATCGAATCCATGCAGTCCAATAAACTCTGTTGTCCCTCTCCTCCACCTGGCTGGAGTCACGGCCCCTCTAATTTTGAGGGTAGTACCCACTATTGAAAACTCGGTTTGTGTTGTTTACCAGGTTCACAGGGTTTATCTGGCTCACAGGGTTTACATAGTTGAGAGGGTTGACAGGATTTACGTAGTTCACAGGTTTTGTGGGGACAACATGCACGACACTTTCATTCGGCCTACTCACGTTTGGTGTATGCAGCGCTGGTTGTTGGAGCTGGAGCAGCACCAGCACTCGAGGGGGGGCTTGCATAGTGTGGCTAGAGCCTTGTAGAGCCTGGGGAGCTGCAGTGTCTGATCCCAGAGTGGCATACACTCTATAGGTGGACTGCCCAAAGCATACACCCGCACCGACCTCCTAGCCAACACCACATCACAATGTACATTGGAAAAATAAATAGAATAAGTAATAAATTCAATGCCAACGACACAAAGAATTTTTTTTTTATAATAACAATAATAATCATATCTAGTATCCTCAAAATGAAATGGAATCTCAGAATCTAGTGCAGTCAGATTAACAGAGTGAGGAGCAGTATAACTTCCTGAGGTAAAACTGAAAGTATTATTAGATGTAATATTAATAGTACCAAGACCATTTGTCTTCCCAGTTCAGCATGACAGAAATCAGTGACAGACCCCACAGAAAAATGGTGACCTTTGACAAACGACAAAGCCTGATAACTATCAGATAAACAGTAAGAACAAGTAAACCATAACAGAACGCATACAGTATGTGTGGGAACAGTAAGGTGCTCATCTGCAAAATAAACTCTGAAAAGACACGCACTAATATTGCTTTTAGTAACTGCATGATGAAAATGCTCTGTTTAAATTT
>NW_008612078.1:3166-4068 GCF_000691845.1 Merops nubicus | reverse complement strand
TTGGATGTTGCTGCTTTGGGGGATGGAGGGGGCACATGGCATGGAGGAATGCCACCACTTTCATGGCATGTTGCTTTGTTGCCTCTTTGGGGCATTTTGTGGGGTGTAAGGTGCCAGCCTTGAGGGTTTTGGGGTGTGGAGCAGCATCCCTGGCAGCAGGGGGGTACCGCTTGTCTGTGCCACCCATCACATGTCCAGAAAGGCCCCAGCTGGGATGACAAACGTGGGCTTCCCTGGCCATCAGTGCCACCAGCCACGCTCAGCAGCAGCCCCCCAGGGCTGGAACACATCTTCCCTGCCCCACAGAGGCACTGGGGGCTGCAGGGGGCATGTGCCCAAATACCAACCCAGACATCAGCTTCCCGACGGGCTCTTAGGTACCACCCAGGGAACCCCAAATAGCTTCAAGGGAGCTTAAAACATCCCCAGGGGACCACAGCTCTGCGATGAGGGTGGGGGCAACCTCACCCTGCCACGCTGCCCAGCCACTTACTCCTCTCCCCGGGGCTCCTCAGGGCTGCCCTGGCACCCCAGCGTGAGCCGTGGAAGGCTGGGGGGAGCAGCCAGATCTGTCCTGGTGCCCCCAAACACCCCTGGAGCCCGTCACCTGTGTCAGAGCCCCCTTGTCCCCAGGTTTCAGTGGTGTCCAGGGCAGTGGTGGGGGTCCCACTCAGCTCCTCTCCCAAGGGGGACAGTGACCAGGCTGCTGCCTCCCTGCTCCTCTCCCACCTCAGATCCTGAACATGGAAGACGACCAGAACTGGTACAAGGCTGAGCTGGATGGCTGCGAGGGCTTCATCCCCAAAAACTACATCCAGGTCAAGCCACACCCCTAAGTACCATCCCACCACGGAGGGGGGGGCCCAAAATACACGGGTGAGGCCCTGCCAGGGGCGGCGCGG
>NW_008612078.1:1496-2834 GCF_000691845.1 Merops nubicus | reverse complement strand
GCAGGGCATGTGATGGGGGTGGCAGGATGTGGCTGGGGCTGTCGGTGATGCTGCTCTAACCCTGCACGGAGGAGGCAGCGCCCAGGGACACGTCTGCACCCCTGGCACCCCCCGGTTCCCCCCCAAAAAAAGCACTGTGATAAATCAGGGTGGGGGGAAAGGGCAGCAGGGGGGTCCCAGCAACTGGAGTTCTTGGTTCATCCTGCGAGGTGGGGATGTGGCACCGGGGTGGCCCTGGGGTGGTGCTGGGCATCGAGGGGTGCCCACAGGGCTGAGCCCGGTGGCTCACCTGCAGCCCTCGCTCTGGGGACAGAGGGCATCAGGGCACCACCCTCCTGCTGCTGGCACAAAGCGTTGCCAGGGGTGAAGAGATGCAGCATCCCAACGCCACGGGGCGGGGGATTTGGGCATCGGCAGGCAGGGCTGGGCGAAGGCAGCGTGCCAAGGGGCAGAGCCTGCCCCCGGGCTCTCACCCTGGCGCTGCCCCTTCCCTGCCCCAGGCCAGCCGGGTGCTTTCTCACGCTGCTAATCTCTAATTAAGCTTTAAGGAGGTTCTTGCCCATAATGAAAGGGAGCCGTGTTCTGCCCCGTGCGTCACCAGCGTGGCCGGGTCCCTGCCCCTGCCCGGGGGCCTGGCACCAGTGGGTCCCCACGGGGGCCCCGTGCCAGCCCCTCAGCGTGGGCACCCCATCCTGCCACCCCCAGGAACACACCGAGGAGGTGCCAGCACCTGGGGCTGGGGAGAGAGCTCCCAACCTGCCCTGTCCTCCTGAAGCCTGGGGATCCACGGGGGCAAAGCCCACCTGGGATTTGGAAGCCCAAGCTCAGTCTGTGTGAGCTCCTCCTGGTACCTGCCGAGCTGAGATTTGCCCTTGACAGTGAAGCAGGAGGATGAGGAAGGACAGGGGGATGCAGCTGAAGGGCTCTGATGAGGTGTAGGGACCACAAGCCCCCCAAGACCCTTCCCAAAGAGCCCTCCCAGAGCTTTCAGGAAAGCCCAAGCAGTGCCAGCACCCAAGCCCATGGTTGCCCCACTCTCTTACCTGCCCTGTGTGAGTGTCTTGACCCCATGGCCTCAGGTGTGGCCCCTAGTTGCTCCTTGGATGAAGCCACCTGCCTTGCATGTGGCCAGTGCTCACCCACAGGCATCCTGCTGGGAACCAGGGCCAGGCACTGAGGGACCCCAGTGCCACCATCACCACCAGGCTGTGGCAGGATGGGTGCAGTGGGACCTCTGGGCTTTGCCCATGACCCTGGAAAAGGATCCAATTGCTGCCAGAGGAGATCTGGGTGCTGCCAGAAGAGATCTGAGTGCTGCTAGAAGAGATCTGGGTGCTG
>NW_008612078.1:777-1436 GCF_000691845.1 Merops nubicus | reverse complement strand
CCATCCACCCACCCATCCATCCATCCATCCATCCACTCATCCATCCATCCATTCACCCATCCATCCATCCACCCACCCATCCATCCACCCATCCATCCATCCATCCACACATCCATCCACCCACCCACCCATCCACCCATCCATCCATCCACCCATCCACCCATCCTTCTTCTGCAGCTATGGGCAGCACGTCCAGCACTTCAAGGTGCTCAGGGAGAGGAATGGGAAATATTTCCTCTGGGAGGAAAAGTTCAACTCCCTCAACGAGCTGGTGGATTTCTACAGGACAACCACCATGGCCAAAAATCAGCAGATCTTCCTCTGGGATGAGGACCAGAGCCAAGAGGTACCACCAGGGGATGTGCCACGGGGGTGTGCAGGGCACAGGGGTGATGCCCGGGGTGGGTGGCAGAGCCCCAGCAGCTCAGGATGGGGCACAGCCAGCCTTGGGGAGCTCCAGCAAAGTGGAGGTTGTGGAGGTGGTGAAACTGGGCTGGGGGCAGCTCCAGCACCCAGAGGGACCAGGGAAAGACCTGGGAAAGAGAAAGGACCCTGGTCTCCAAGGGCCATGACTCCCCTGGGCACCCATCCTGGCTCTCCTGGGAAGCCTTGTGCCCTGGGGTGCTCTCCTGCACCCCTGGCCCTTCCATGGACCCCTG
>NW_008612078.1:405-735 GCF_000691845.1 Merops nubicus | reverse complement strand
CGTGCACCCCCAGCTCTGCCATGCACCCCGGGCTGTCCCCAGCCCTCCATCTCTTCCCATGGGAAGATTCCCCTAGCTCCCACCTCTCACCCTTGCATCACACCCCCAGGTACCCCCACACCCCCCAGGCTGGTCCTCACCACACTCAGCATGCCCAGCACGCCGGGGGCTCGTGTGGTCCACCAACCCCTGCCCTCGACCTTCCCCCAGGGGAGCAGACCCAAACTGGTGCAAGCCCAGTTTGATTTCCCAGCCCAGGACAGGTCCCAGCTGCCCTTCCTCCGTGGGGACATCAGCGAGGTCCTGGCCTGCCCCCATCCCCACTGGTGC
>NW_008612078.1:0-393 GCF_000691845.1 Merops nubicus | reverse complement strand
TAGTGCTTGTCGGCACCTCGGCCTCTTCCCCCCTCACTACGGGCACCCCATCCTCCAGTGAGCTGCCCGGGGGGAGGGGGGAGGACCCCAGCCCCACATCCCCCCCCTCACCCCCCTGGAGCTGCTTGGTGCCTGCCCATCCCTTCATCCCCATGCTGGGCTGCCCACACAGGTCCTGGCACTGCTCGGGCTGTGCTGCAGGTCTGGGCTGAGGCTGGTGGTGATCCCCAAGCAGGCACCCCAAAATCATCAGCCACGGTTGCCCCCCTAACCCAGGAGACCTCTGGCAGTGGGACTCCCTGGGGAGCCTTGAAGCAGGGCCATAAAAACTGGTCCAGAGCCTCACCCCAGCAGGGTGGCATCAACGGGGAGGAAGAGCACGTGTGTCCCACA
>NW_008612077.1:0-6456 GCF_000691845.1 Merops nubicus | reverse complement strand
CCCCATTCCAAGCCTCAAACCTCAACACAGGGCCTCAAAAGAGGAAGAGGCTTTATACTGTTTCCCATAGGAGTTCTACCAGTACAACTGCACCAACAGAACCTTGAGCAGGTGCCCTCAGGGACATAACTAAACTGACACTTGGTAGGTGCTGTTCTTGCCGTGCTCCTGAGCTGCTTCAGAATTTCAGCAAGTCATTCAGCTTCTCCAAGTGATATTGTTTAGGACTTTCTCAATAAGCTAACAAACTGATGAGTGTTAAGATAGATAGGATTTGCCCTGGAAGACGTCCTTGTAAAATACAGTATGTATCAGCTACCCAATGTAGCAGGAACGCTTTTATGCCAGTGTAATCATGTCAACAGAGTCCATCTTCTCCTTCAATAGAAAGATCACAGGGAAATTTCTCACTTTACAAGGTCATACACAGGATAGAGCCAACAATCACTGCTAGCTATTTGTGCTGGATAGGTTTTCCAAAACTAGGAGTTAACTACAGACCATGTCCATAGCTGGTGGCAGCTACACAAAAAACACTCCCAGACCTGAACACTGATCTTCCCATTTCTTCTCCTCAGCTTTGGTGTTAAGACAACCTAGAGCTTAGGTACCTTAGAGCTTGTTTGCTGTGGCAGACAGCATAAAAGAAATGCAGAACAACCACAAATCAAGTCCTACTATTTAATAGGAAACAATCATGCAAGGCTTCCTAGAATGATGTATGGCCCATAACTCACACTCACATTCTGACACAAAGCCCATCCATGGGCATGTATTCATTACCTGTCCTGTTTGCTTCCTTGGACAAGAGTGTGTTGGGAAGAAGTAACAGATAAATAGACAAATGCTTGAGAATACCCCAATGCAAAAACAGTTTTCCCTATTTGATTCACCAACTGTCAGACTAGCAGCCTTCATTTTGCATCAAACCAAGCATGGAGAGGACATGTCCTTAGCAAAGGACAAATGCTAAATTCCTTGAACACCTAACTTGTTACCAGTGAGTGAGCATTAACTGCTTGTAGGTCTGTGTAAACATTAGTTGCCCTCTTAAGAGAGACTAGAAAGAGGCAGAATGAGATTGCTTTTAATAAAAGCAAAATCTAATATCTCTGCTTTCTAAATCAGAGATAAATTCAATACCTTTAGAGATAGTTAAAGAAAACTCCCAAAAATCAGCACCATCTGAGACACAAATATTAGAATAAAATGCTGCCTACCGGGGCTTTCTAAAGAGATACAAACCTGGCAGAGAGATGCTCCACCAATTCCAAAGGACAGCAGACATCCATGCTTCTAAGCACGTTCTCTTCAGCCCTGAAGCAAAGGACACAGGGTAGCAACAGGGAGATGCTACATCATCTGTGAAGTTGCTCAAACAAGAGGAACAGATTGGAAGTAGCAGCCAAAACCCTGCTCAACACACACACACAAAAAGAAACATCTCACTGAGCAGACACACAGAATGTTCCAGGCAATAAATTTATAAACAAGAAATCAGCCTGAAAAGGGCAGAAGATTCCCAAAGAGGCATCCCTAAGTGAGATGCCAGTAAAGCAGATGAATCTCATCATGACACAGTGAGAATCAAACTGTTGAGGGGGATTTTAGGCTTTTTCAAGCCTGACAGAATTTCTATTACTGCTATTACTAAAAAAAAAAATTTAATGCACTTTTTGAAAATAATCCACAATCTTTATAACGTTGTCAAATTAGAATAAAACCAAACCACAGCCAGGCCATAAAGTGATTTAATTCAGCATATACCTGTCTTTTAAAGCTATTATCATGGTAAAAATATCCCAAGGTATTTTTAAAGATGTATTTTTTTTTAATGTCACTGGCTTTTTGGTGATAGCCAGACTTCTGGCAACTTCAAGATTTGGTGTGAAAGGAACAGTTCTGTTGGTGACAAGGCATTAGGTCATGACTTAGATAAAATGCAGCATTTGGCATCACATTTTCACAAGGAAAAACTCATGCAGGTTACTTATTTACAACTCTGTTTATGGTTTAGTGAATATCTTTATTCTTGTATTTGAGTTTGTGTGGGCAAAAGCATGAAATCAGCACTTACCCTGTACTTATTCAGGTGTCATTCAAATGAAACTGTAGATCCTTGTAAAGGATAAAGACAAGACAACTTAACAAATGGCAAAACAAAAGAAAAAAAATCAGTTGGATAACATAAATTTAATGGCAGCATAATAAATTCTTTAAGGGCCTTTTCTCTCACCCTTCCACCAACTACTGGTTTTGTTCCATAGGCAATATTTAAACAGGCTAATGCTTAGTTCCAGACTGCAATGTTCAGTCACAAAAGAAAGAAGCCCCCTAAGCTGGGGATCCCTAGAGCACAAGGGAATATACAAACTGTAAGATGAATTGCAGCTTCCAAATACATTGTATTATTTAATCCAAATTTGCCACCTGTTTACTCCCATCAAACACCTATGTTTTAATTAACAAGAACCTAGTAATTCACAATAACCCTTTCAACTGTTACAGGTCCCCTTCAGCCTTGTGTTTTCCTACTTCTTATGCAGCCTCAAAGGTTCTGAACTGCATTTCACACAGAATGTGGCCTTTCTTGCTGAATTTACTGGGGTACTCCTTGATAGTGTAGGCTGTTTTCCATTTATGCCTAATGTTCCCTACCAAAATTATCAGCTTTTTTCTTCCTCTATCCCTGCTACAATCACTCTTTTATCTCTGACTTTACATTTTTAAAAGAAAACATGGCAGTACTTCATAAGAAAATTATAGAAAAGCTCAAAGCAGAAACATGTACACCTGCCTAGTGTTCCAGCACATGTGCTAGAAGCTAGACACAGAGAGGTGTTTGCCGCCTAAAAACTTTGAAGAAAAGGGATTCTCTTGTTGTAACAAAAATATATAACCTAAATTAGATGCTTGTTTTTTTATCAAATATGACAAATATAACAATATGCAAATTTTATATTCATTTAACAGTTAAGTTTAAAAGAAACACTTCACACAATAAAAAAGGTTCTGTACTAATGGAGTATCTTGATCTGTTTCATTTAAATAAACAAAAGATTTAAGAGTATCCTCAAACTTGCTTAGATTGAAGAAGAAATTAAACCAAAACCTCTGACCCATACCAGCATTTGCTGGTTTCTAGGCCACTCTACCCGGCTATTATGTAAATATACTGAATTTCTAGAAGCTTTCTATGGATAAGCTGTAAACTCTTAAAACAATGCTATTCATGTGATAGGTAAAGTCATGAAAAACGTAAAAGACAGGTAGACCTCCTGGAGGAAAAATTTCCAAAAGACTTACTTTTTGTGCTTTCTCAGGTAGTCCTCCTCTGTAAAAATTTCCACTTGATTCTCTTTGAAATTGAGCTGAGCTACCTGGAATTTGCACTGCATTGAACACAGTGCTAATCTCATCTTTCCTCTGAGTTTATCCCCATGTATTTTGCAGGTCAGTAACAAATCTGTCAGTATTTCAAATTCTGGAAAATCTGTGAGACAAGAAGACATGGCAACTTTTAACTACTGATGTATGTCAATACTACTTTATTCAATTTTTACATGTGAGCAAACTGAGGCACACATGCACCACAAAATCCTAACATGCAGACCAAAACTGGATTCAGAGAGTATGACTTTTATTACTCCTCAACACAAAACCTATCAAACATTACCTTGATATACATACTCCTTTGCAGCACAAGCTTTGACAGTTTTCAGATGCACTTATGTATGAAAATGACATATGGAGACAACTTGCATTGGCAGAGAAACAAATTAAATTCCAGCCCAGTATTCCCAAAATATTTGAGAGTATTCTGCCACATCTAGTCTAGTTCATGATCCTGTTACCTTTCATCTTCCACGTCTAGAATCCTTTCACCCTAAACCCCAAACTTCCCCTTTATTAAGGCACAATTCTGTTTACATAGATAAAAGCTAATGTGATCAACCAAAACCAGTCTAAAGCCATGGGTGGCAGGCTTGTTACAAGTCAACACCCAGATAACTTGAAATCCATAGCTAGCCCTACACTATGAACCTCAGAGGATGACACTAACACTGGAAAAGGGAATGCACACACCTCACTGCTCTTCCTGTATTTATTTAATACAAATTGATGTCACAACCTGTATCTCAGATATCTCCTCTCATGAATTATTCTCCTTCATTAACTCCACACATTTCATCCTAAGCAGAAAAAGTCAGCAGAAGCAGCCTCACTGAAGCCTCTTTGAATGATAGCACTCCACAGTCTCTCTGTCACCACTGAGCCAACACATAACTTGAGCACTATATGTGGCATTTGTCATGGCTTGCTTTAATGGTCAGCTGGAGAAACAGGAACCATCACAGCCCACGTGCTGCTTCTGTCACTTCACGAGCAAAGATTTATATTCCTCTGCTTAAGAATTCAGAGTGTCTCCTGAAGCAAATATAAAATTATGTCCCATCTCCACAGGCTTTTAATTCTTTCCAGACAACTACTCCACCAATTCTTCAACGCTGTTGCAGAAAGTCAGATGAAAAGACATCCTGATTTACAGTCTTGCATTTTAAAGGGATACAGACAATTTCAAAATCATATTTCTACCTGAAAATATCCTTTTGCTGATCTCTTTACCAGTACTGGCAAAGGCTATTGGGAACAACAGACTGCAAGAGAAAACCCCTTGGTTTGAATCTTTTGGATCTTTTATACGGTTTCTAACATTTGTGCCCCATGGGCTTCAGTATCTCATTTTGCTAAGATTTTCTTTTCTAATGGCACAATACAGTCAAGCCATAAAAAAACCTGCTGCTAGGCCTCAAGAAAGTTGTGTATTTTTAACTTTTTTTAGCTTAAGTTTGCAACACATTTCAAGCTAGTCGTTTTGCCCCTTAGGGCAAATTTAATTTTTTTTCAGGCTTGGCTAGTATTTGCCAAATCCAGGATTCTGACATAGCTTAACAACACTTCAAGGAAGCCAGGTCCAAAAGGTTTTTGAATCACACTTCTATCTCTCTAGATCTACACTCAAATATTTACAGTGAACCAAGACTGTCATCAATTGCACTAATTACTACCCTAGCTGAGTCCCAAAATGTTTGGGTTTTTTTTGTTTAGAAAAGAGATGTCAGCCGTTGTGGTACTATCCATCAGCTGTGTCAAGCCTCAAGTAATGACTTTGGTATTACTCACTATTCTGTTATTAATATTCATTTCTATGGCTCATTAAAATTATTTTTTAGGTTCATGCCATGCCTTTCTGGGTTTGCTCTGACTACAATTCAGCTTTCTTATAATTATCATCCACGGAAATTCTGCCAGAAAGCCAGTTAGTAATTATTTAGTTTTAAATAATTGGGGAGGGACTTTAAGCCTCTAGCACGACTGACTAGGTGGCCTGAATTTGTTGCTAATGTTACTGGGGTGTGATACACTGATGTACTAAAGGCCACAGCTCTGAGTGGGCAGAAACATACAGCAGATGATCTCACAGATCTTTTCTGTCTCATTGTGTCATACCTCAGCAATACAGTTACGTGTAGGACAGGAGGAAGCCAGAGAGCAGCCCAGTGCCTGACAAGTCTGCGTGACACACTCATTTACGAGAAGGGCAACGTTTCCAAAAAGCCATCCTGCCTTTGAAATGGTTTGAGAAGAACTGTCACATCCTCTAAAAAATTCTGGATTGAATCCAGTCTGGAAAGAGAGAAATCTGACACAAATAGAAGAAAAATACTCTCAGCCAGTACCTCTTTCTTGTAAGCTCTGAAATTCTAAACAGAAATAGATAAACCAAGACAATCTTTGTCTAGCCATCAAGTGGTAATTTAAGACTTTTAGACATCACTAATATCATTGCAATGTGAAATCAGCACCAGTATTATAAATCCAATGTACCTGTTAGGTCACCTGCGTTCAGTTTACTATCATTATTGCCACAGAAACTCCAAGAATAAACAGGGTGCTGTGTCATGATCTAGCAGAAGAATGAACAAATAATAGTCAAAATTTCATTCATTCTCTCTAGGAAGGATCCATTGTCCTGAAAACATTACAGGATTTTTTTAAAAAATAAATAAATAGATAGAGAGATAAAATAAACAACCTGCCACCACCACCCAAAAAGGCTTTTGAGAGACATTTCAGTGACCAAGAAACTGTCGGGTTTTGTTTCTCAACACATTTTTCAAGACAGTTTTTCTTTTTTTCATTTTATCTATATATAACACCACTATATACAAAATATATATCATCCGTAGCAATGACTTCGGGGCCAGGGAAGAAGGTCGTGAAGAATCACGAGGGGAAAAAAAAAAAAAACAAAAAAACAAAAAAACCCCAGTATTTTCAACTCCCTGCGACTGCCCTGGTCTGACAACGCGGAAAGCTTTCCCTGTTCTAATGAACTCGGCTTCCTCATCAAGCAGGTTAACAGCCCCCCGGGGCCGGCGACGCGCGGGGCTG